>NW_020528053.1:0-18963 GCF_003368295.1 Carassius auratus
AACTAAAAAGAAGGCACTGATGGAGACTAAAACTATGAACTAAATTGATGACATTATCGTCACGAATAAGGACGAGACGAAAATAGACTGTGACGAAAATCAAATCAGCAGACGGGAGAGATGCGAGGAATCAACAAAAAATCGGCAAAATGGAAAGGCGAGACTGCATGAGAGAAGAGAAACCAATCTGAGCCTGACTTATTGAGACGTGAAGCGAAGGTTTCAGTTTTAAATGAGCTCCCCGGGAAGTCGGCATTCGAAGAGGTGATGTCTAAAGAGCGACAAAATGTCCACAGCTCACTTCACGTTTGACGAGACGACAAAACAAAACGAAGTGTAAAGCACGCGGAGCGCTCATTCGTGGCAACACAACCAATTTGAAAAGACATTTACAGACGAGCCACCCGGACATTTTCTCAAATGTAATTTCACAACGATGTTCTTTTGTTTATTGAGCTAAGCAAAATTGGAATAGTGCAGTGCGTAGATGTTGTAGCATTAAATATTACGAACTGAAAAGTACTGTAAAATAGCCCCTATCAAGTTAGATGCGAGCACAATACTAATACGTAATATCATGATAAATACATTTGATTAATACTAATGTTTAGTATATTTTTATAATGTTCTACTTGTTGACAATATCACAAATATTTCTATATTGTGAAACGTGAATGTTCACATCCTATCATTATACAACTAATCTAGCAATATTGTAGTATTTAAACATACAATATTGCTAGATAAATGAATACCTTATAAAATCTTGTTACTTTTTTTATCCACCCAACTTATTAAATATTTACTTTAAATCTATGCACTTATTGTTCAGCTCAGCTGTAAGCTTTAAGGTCCTGTACCTAACTTTATTTTTCTTTTATTGATGGTCAATTGGCAGCTAGTTATTGTTTACATTATCATGACAGTGTTTGTTGCTGCATAAAAGCTTTTGAATTGAAATAAAGACACAGTTGTGTTGAAAATAAAGTTGAATTTGTGTTTTATATATTTTGTTAAGTTTGTTTCCTATACCAGCTGTAAAAAATTGTCTAGTAAATCTGTTATTGATTTTAGTCTTATTTTAGTCGACTAAAAACCCAAAGCAATTTTGGTCGACTAAAATAAAACTAAAATTAAAACAAATCAGATGACTAAACTTGACTAAACTAAAAAAATAATATAGCTGCAAGCAGCAATAACGGGGCCAAGCACTACAGAAGCAAGCTTCAGACGAACGGCAGGAATGAGTAATTTAAGACAGTTTTAAGATTATTTTAGGCAAAATGGCTTGAAAACAATCAACACAACAACTAGTAATAGGATTTATTCGCTTATCACGTGTAACCAATAGGTGGTGCTGTTACCAAATTAGTTTGGAACGGTCAGTGTGAGGTGTCGATGACACATACAAAGTTTGGTGCAAATATGTCAAAGCTTTGCAGAGATACAGCCTCAAATGCATTTTGGCACCATTCAAGCAGATTTGTTGATGCGCTAAATGAGAACCGTTTCGTATGTCGACACGAAATCCATAACTTTTTGCCAGCATTTTCTGAAGATGAGCCACGTCAAATTTGGTGAAAATCTGACAAACGGTCTAGGAGGAGTTCGAAAAAGTAGGTTTTCAACATTAATCAAAATGGCGGACAGGAAGTTCAGCCAAATAAGGAAAACTTTGTATCTATGTTCTCGACTTGACCCAAGGAATCTACAAAGACCAGCGTCATGTCAATAGCCAGATTTATTCAAAAGTTATTAGCCTTTACGTAAATTGAGTTATAACTTTTGACCACTAGGTGGCGCTGTTTCAAAATATTTGAGTACCTTCAGGGGATGTGTGTGTTGGTACACTTCTATTTCGTAATATTACACCATGCATTTGTTTAGTATAGAATTTTATTTCATAAAACTTGTATTGAAGTCAATGAGAATTTCATGTTTTGTTCTAATATAGCGCCACCAAGAGGCTCAGTCCACCATTTTTTTATGTGTACTCAGAGTGAGCCCATACATATGTGTGTCAATTTTGGTGAAATATCTCAATTCACTTCAGAGTTATGGACATTTATATGAAAAAGCACGTAAAAAATGACTGACTCTTGACTTTGATTGAATATTACTACACCTTACTATCAATATTTTGGCATTTGGGCATTGGCGTATAGCTATCGACCTATGTTTCCGAACTTCTGACGGTGGTTTCGTCTCGATCAGACAAGCGGTTTTCGAAGATATAGCCAGATGTTTTTTAAGCGGCTAAATCACAACGCTACACAAACCGTAAGGCGAAACCTAGACATGTTTGGTATCGTAGGACTCGGTAAGGTTTCAGGAGTCCAATTTGCTGAGTCTCGTGAAAATAAGTCGACCACACCCAAAGTTATAAGCATTTAAAAAAGAAGATCACCACTAGGTGGCCGCTGTTTCGAAACTTCTCACGCTCCTTCAGGACATTGTGCTGATGACCCATACCAAGTTTCGTAACAATCCGTTGAATCGCGTTCTTAAAATACAGCATTTTAGCACAAAATTCAAAAATGGCCGACAGTCAAAATGGCCGAAATGGTCAAATTGGATATCAGTCGACTCGGCATGTTGCCCTGAATCTAACAAGACCAATGTTTATGATTTTTGGACAAACTGTTCAGAAGTTATAAGCAAAATAGCAGTTTTTCATATCTCCGGATCAGTAGGTGGCGCTGCACCCAATCACAGCATGTGCCTCAGGTCATGCTTGTTATGACATGTACCGAGTTTGGTCTGAATAGGATAAGTCGTTGCCGAGATACAGCCTTACGACTGTTTTTGTAAGCTTACGTAAAATTTGTTAGAGCGTTTATCGAAAACGGTTTGACGAATCAATTTGATTTGCATAACTTTTGGTCAGCACTGCCTGAAGATGATCTGGTTCAATTTTCGTGTGAATCGGACAAACCGTCTAGGACGAGTTCGAAAAAGTAGGTTTTTAAAAAAATTCTAAATGGCGGCCATATTTCTATGACGGAAATGACTTCGTAGGGTGCAATCGAATCGGCATGAGCTCAGAAATCAGAGGAAAAAAGAATTTCGTTGATTGGCCTTACGGTTAAAAAGTTATTAACAAAATTAAAGTGAAATTTGTGGACAGTTGGTGGCGCTAGAGGGAATGACTTAGACACACCAAAATTGGTGTACTTAATGTTGGCACTGTCCTCTATCAGAATGTCAAACCATAACAACTTTCCCGCATTCGGTTCTATGGGCTGCCATAGACGCCCAGTCGGAAGAATAATAATAATAATAAATATAGCTGCAAGCAGCAATTACGGGGCCAAGCACTCCAACGGCAAATGTAGGAGCTAAGCATGGCATGAAGCATCACACCAAATACATTAATGAGCAATAACAGTAATTTTGGAATTATTGTAATTGAAATGGCAAAAAAAAAAATCATAATACCACCTCTAGTAGCATGATTACTTGGCTTATAAGTTTGACCAATAGGTGGCACTGTTATGAAATCAATTTGGTGTACTCTGTTTGACTTTTCAATGACACACACAAAGTTTGGTGTTAATATGCCACAGCATTCCAGAGATGCAGCCTCAAGTGTCATTTTGTCATTGTGTTTCAACTTCGTCGCTTTGGTATGCGAAAACGGTTTTGTCTATCGACACAAAATCCATAACTTGTGTCAACATAGTCTGAAGATCATCTGATTCGAATTTGGTGAAAATTGGACATACGGTTCATGAGGAGTTCGAAAAAGTAGGTTTTTCCACATAAATCAAAATGGTGGACCGGAACTTCAGTAAACACTGGCATATTTGGTATCTATGTTATCGGCATAAGCCAGGGAATATTTTGAGCCCAGTTTCGTTGCAATAGGCTAATGGACTAAAAAGTTATTAGCATTTTAAAAAGTGTAATTACTCATGGTTAATGAATGGTTTATTACTCTTGACCAATAGGTGGCGCTGTTACCAAATTTATGTGGCATGGTCAGTGTGAGGTGGCGATGACACATACAAAGTTTGGTGCAAATATGTCAAAGTGTTGCAGAGATACAGCCTCAAATGCATTTTGGCACCCTTCCAGCAAATTCGTTGATGCGCTAAATGAGAACCGTTACGTATATCGACACAAAATCCATAACTTTTTGCCAGCATGGTCTGAAGATGATTCACGTCAAATTTGGTGAAAATTGGGCTAACGGTCTAGGAGGAGTTCGAAAAAGTAGGTTTTCAACATTAAGCAAAATGGCGGACAGGAAGTAAGGCCAATTTTCACATTATTGGTATCAATACTCTCGGCATGACCCACAGAATATAGCGAGACCATTTTAATTTTAATAGACTAATTTATTCAAAAGTTATTAGCATTTATGTGATATTTCATTATAACTATTGGCCACAAGGTGGCGCTGCCACCAAACTTTTTTGAGTACCTTCAGGGCATGGAGCCGAATATTTTTGTAATTATTTGCGAAACGATACGATGCTGCGTTCAAAAAATACAGCATTTTGAAACATAATTCAAAATGGCCGACGCCTAAAATGGCCGACACAGGAAAATTGGATATCATTCGACTCGACATGACTCACTGAATCTAAAGAGACCAGTTGTGTGATTTTTGGCCAAACCATTCAGTAGTTATAAGCCAAAATATGCATTTTTCATATCTCCTGACCACTAGGTGGCGCTGTGTCGAAACACAGCAGGTAGTCTCAGTTCATGCTTGTTATAACACACGCCAAGTTTGGTCTCAATATGACAAACCGTTGCCGGGATATAGCCTCACGTGCATGTTTGCGTGCTTTTCGTCAAATTTGTTTACGTGTCATTCGACAACAGTTGGACGAATCAACTTGAATTCCATAACTTTTTGCCAGCATGGTCTGAAGATGATCTGAGCCAATTTTCGTGGCAATCGGACTAACCGTCTAGGACGAGTTCGAAAAAGTAGGTTTTTCGAATAATTGAAAATAGCGAAAAAACTAAACCTTGCGATTTTTGAATTTTAGGGTTCATTCGACTTGGCCTGAGCCAAGGATTCAGAGGAAAAAAGAATTTCCATTTTCTGGCTTACGGTTCAAAAGTTATTAGCATACAAACATTGAAAGTTTGGACAAGTGGTGGCGCTAGAGAGTAGGAGTTAGAGGCTTCAAATTTGCTATAGTTAATGTTGGGACTGTCCTCTATCAGTGTGCCAAATTATACAACTTTCCCGCAAACGGTTCTATGGGCTGCCATAGACTTGCGGCGGAAGAAGAAGAAGAAGAAGAAGAATAATAACGCCAACGAAACAATAGGTGCCTACGCCTTCGGTGCTTGGCCCTAAATATAGCTGCAAGCAGCAATTACGGGGCCAAGCACTCCAACGGCAAATGTAGGAGCTAAGCATGGCATGGAGCATCACACCAAATACATTAATGAGCAATAACAGCAATTTTGGAATTATTGTAATTGAAATGGCAAAAAAAAATCATAATACCACCTCTAGTAGCATGATTACTTGGTTATCAAGCTTGACCAATAGGTGGCACTGTTATAAATCAATTTGGTGTACTCTGTGTGACTTTTCAATGACACACACAAAGTTTGGTGTCAATATGCCAAAGCATTCCAGAGATACAGCCTCAAGTGTCATTTTCTCATTGTGCCTCAAATTCGTCGCTGTGGTATGCGAAAACGGTTTTGTCTATCGACTACAAAATCCATAACTTTGAATCAGTATAGTCTGAAGATCATTTGATTCGAATTTGGTGAAAATCGGACATACGGTTGATGAGGAGTTCGAAAAAGTAGGTTTTCAACATAAATCAAAATGGCGGACCGGAAGTTCAGCTTACCGTGGTATATTTGGTATCTATGTTATCGGCATAAGCCAGGGAATATTTTGAGCCCAGTTTCCTTCAAATAGGCTAATGCATTAAAAAGTTATTAGCATTTTAAAAAGTGTAATTACTCATGGTTAATGAATGGTTTATTACTCTTGACCAATAGGTGGCGCTGTTACCAAATTTATGTGGCATGGTCAGTGTGAGGTGGCGATGACACATACAAAGTTTGGTGCAAATATGTCAAAGTGTTGCAGAGATACAGCCTCAAATGCATTTTGGCACCCTTCCAGCAAATTCGTTGATGCGCTAAATGAGAACCGTTACGTATATCGACACAAAATCCATAACTTTTTGCCAGCATGGTCTGAAGATGATTCACGTCAAATTTGGTGAAAATTGGGCTAACGGTCTAGGAGGAGTTCGAAAAAGTAGGTTTTCAACATTAAGCAAAATGGCGGACAGGAAGTAAGGCCAATTTTCACATTATTGGTATCAATACTCTCGGCATGACCCACAGAATATAGCGAGACCATTTTAATTTTAATAGACTAATTTATTCAAAAGTTATTAGCATTTATGTGATATTTCATTATAACTATTGGCCACAAGGTGGCGCTGCCACCAAACTTTTTGAGTACCTTCAGGGCATGGAGCCGAATATTTTTGTAATTATTTGCGAAACGATACGATGCTGCGTTCAAAAAATACAGCATTTTAAATCATAATTCAAAATGGCCGACGCCTAAAATGGCCGACACAGGAAAATTGGATATCATTCGACTCGACATGACTCACTGAATCTAAAGAGACCAGTTGTGTGATTTTTGGCCAAACCATTCAGTAGTTATAAGCCAAAATATGCATTTTTCATATCTCCTGACCACTAGGTGGCGCTGTGTCGAAACACTGCAGGTAGTCTCAGTTCATGCTTGTTATAACACACGCCAAGTTTGGTCTCAATATGACAAACCGTTGCCGGGATATAGCCTCACGTGCATGTTTGCGTGCTTTTCGTCAAATTTGTTTACGTGTCATTCGACAACAGTTGGACGAATCAACTTGAATTCCATAACTTTTTGCCAGCATGGTCTGAAGATGATCTGAGCCAATTTTCGTGGCAATCGGACTAACCGTCTAGGACGAGTTCGAAAAAGTAGGTTTTTCGAATAATTGAAAATAGCGAAAAAACTAAACCTTGCGATTTTTGAATTTTGGGGTTCATTCGACTTGGCATGAGCCAAGGATTCAGAGGAAAAAAGAATTTCCATTTTCTGGCTTACGGTTCAAAAGTTATTAGCATACAAACATTGAAAGTTTGGACAAGTGGTGGCGCTAGAGAGTAGGAGATAGAGACTTCAAATTTGCTATAGTTAATGTTGGGACTGTCCTCTATCAGTGTGCCAAATTATACAACTTTCCCGCAATCGGTTCTATGGGCTGCCATAGACTTGCGGCGGAAGAAGAAGAAGAAGAAGAATAATAAATATAGCTGCAAGCAGCAATTACGGGGCCAAGCACTCCAACGGCAAATGTAGGAGCTAAGCATGGCATGAAGCATCACACCAAATACATTAATGAGCAATAACAGCAATTTTGGAATTATTGTAATTGAAATGGCAAAAAAAAAAATCATAATACCACCTCTAGTAGCATGATTACTTGGCTTATCAAGTTGACCAATAGGTGGCACTGTTATAAAATCAATTTGGTGTACTCTGTGTGACTTTTCAATGACACACACAAAGTTTGGTGTCAATATGCCAAAGCATTCCAGGGATACAGCCTCAAGTGTCATTTTCTCATTGTGCCTCAAATTCGTCGATGTGGTATGCGAAAACGGTTTTGTCTATCGACTCAAAATCCATAACTTTGAATCAGTATAGCCTGAAGATCATTTGATTCGAATTTGGTGAAAATCGGACATACGGTTGATGAGGAGTTCGAAAAAGTATGTTTTCAACATAAATCAAAATGGCGGACCGGAAGTTCAGCTTACCGTGGTATATTTGGTATCTATGTTATCGGCATAAGCCAGGGAATATTTTGAGCCCAGTTTCCTTCAAATAGGCTAATGCATTAAAAAGTTATTAGCATTTTAAAAGTGTAATTACTCATGGTTAATGAATGGTTTATTACTCTTGACCAATAGGTGGCGCTGTTACCAAATTTATGTGGCATGGTCAGTGTGAGGTGGCGATGACACATACAAAGTTTGGTGCAAATATGTCAAAGTGTTGCAGAGATACAGCCTCAAATGCATTTTGGCACCCTTCCAGCAAATTCGTTGATGCGCTAAATGAGAACCGTTACGTATATCGACACAAAATCCATAACTTTTTGCCAGCATGGTCTGAAGATGATTCACGTCAAATTTGGTGAAAATTGGGCTAACGGTCTAGGAGGAGTTCGAAAAAGTAGGTTTTCAACATTAAGCAAAATGGCGGACAGGAAGTAAGGCCAATTTTCACATTATTGGTATCAATACTCTCGGCATGACCCACAGAATATAGCGAGACCATTTTAATTTTAATAGACTAATTTATTCAAAAGTTATTAGCATTTATGTGATATTTCATTATAACTATTGGCCACAAGGTGGCGCTGCCACCAAACTTTTTGAGTACCTTCAGGGCATGGAGCCGAATATTTTTGTAATTATTTGCGAAACGATACGATGCTGCGTTCAAAAAATACAGCATTTTAAAACATAATTCAAAATGGCCGACGCCTAAAATGGCCGACACAGGAAAATTGGATATCATTCGACTCGACATGACTCACTGAATCTAAAGAGACCAGTTGTGTGATTTTTGGCCAAACCATTCAGTAGTTATAAGCCAAAATATGCATTTTTCATATCTCCTGACCACTAGGTGGCGCTGTGTCGAAACACTGCAGGTAGTCTCAGTTCATGCTTGTTATAACACACGCCAAGTTTGGTCTCAATATGACAAACCGTTGCCGGGATATAGCCTCACGTGCATGTTTGCGTGCTTTTCGTCAAATTTGTTTACGTGTCATTCGACAACAGTTGGACGAATCAACTTGAATTCCATAACTTTTTGCCAGCATGGTCTGAAGATGATCTGAGCCAATTTTCGTGGCAATCGGACTAACCGTCTAGGACGAGTTCGAAAAAGTAGGTTTTTCGAATAATTGAAAATAGCGAAAAAACTAAACCTTGCGATTTTTGAATTTTGGGGTTCATTCGACTTGGCATGAGCCAAGGATTCAGAGGAAAAAAGAATTTCCATTTTCTGGCTTACGGTTCAAAAGTTATTAGCATACAAACATTGAAAGTTTGGACAAGTGGTGGCGCTAGAGAGTAGGAGTTAGAGACTTCAAATTTGCTATAGTTAATGTTGGGACTGTCCTCTATCAGTGTGCCAAATTATACAACTTTCCCGCAATCGGTTCTATGGGCTGCCATAGACTTGCGGCGGAAGAAGAAGAAGAAGAAGAAGAATAATAATAACGCCAACGATTACAATAGGTGCCTACGCACCTTCGGTGCTTGGCCCCTAAATATAGCTGCAAGCAGCAATCACGGGGCCAAGCATTCCAGCGGCAACATCAGGAGCTAAGCATATGTAGCATCAGACCAAATGCAACAATGAATAATGAAATTAATAATTGCATGATTGTAATTGAAATGGCTGAAAATCGTTAATAAAAGTTCCACAGCGAGGAGCTAAGCATGGCATGGAGCATCAGACCAAATGCAACGAGTAAGAAAAGCAATTATTGGAAGAGTGTAATTGAAACAGCCAGTAAAACTCCAGTAAAATGATGCATTATCATTTTTGGAAAATAGGTGGCGCTGTAATCAAATCGCTTTGTTGTGTTCTGTGGGAGGTGACAATGTTGTGGGCAATTTCTTTCAAAATACTTACAGACCTTTAGGGCAATGAGTCGAACATGCCCACCGAGTTTCGTTCCGATCGACTTCCATTAACCTTGTCAAATAGGTGCTTAAAGTTGTTTGGCCAATGGCGGCCATGTTTTTTAAGATAAGTGAAATTCCTCATAGAGCACTTGTGCCACATTGGGCCATATCAATTTTCAAGTTGATTGGATCAACGGTTGCTTAGTTATAGCCATTTGATTTTTTTTCATCCTGTAGCGCCACCAAGTGGCAGATATGGAAAAAAAATAATAATTTGACTAAAGTTTTTGTTCATGCATATGAGTTCTGAGTTTGGTGAAGATATCTCATTTTGTTCCCGAGTTATAGCCTTTTTCGTAAAATTGGTCCACGAATTTGAATGTTTTGGGTCACCTGGTTTTTTGTTCAGTCTTGATCAAACCACTGCAATAATATTCTCTGGACTCTCTAGATCAATAATTTTCAAAAATATGTTGCATTTTGTCCTTTGGTTAGCTATAAGAGGTCATTTAGGAAAGGGCCGTGGCCACATGTAACCTAAAGCCTATAAAACTGAAACAAAAACTCAAAACTTTATGAAACTTGGTTATAACATGTGAAAGATGACCCACCAAGCATGCAAAGTTTCATTAAGATCAGAAAATAGCTGGTGCTATAACAGTTAAAATGGCCTAAAAAACAAAAGATTTCTGTTGTGAATGGCATTAAACTGCAAAAAAAAAGGGGTAATATAATCACACATGCATTAGATCTGTATTTTTTCTAAACAATCATGCAAAATTTAACAGAGATTAGGTAAAAAAGAACACTGTAATATTTATAAAGCTTCAAAACCCAGTGTTGAATAAAAAATTGCAATTATAACCACTAGATGTCACCGGAAGACCACTAATGAGCTCACTAAAGACTAAAACATTACAGTTTATGGGCTTGTTGAGGGATTCATCTAGAAAAAATGTATATTACTATTATTTAATATTACTGTTCAAGCATTTCAGATCACATTGAGTCAAAGTTTACCAATTTATTCATACAGATATATCTAATGTTTATAATTATGCCAGATTATGATTGCAATGAAACCTGAAAAATGACATAGAAGCCCATAAAAACAGAAGACTTGCAATAGGTTTTATCACCCATCATTTATTTTAATTATCTATATATATAACAAAATGTGTGCATCTGTGTGTGGGTTTAAGCATGCTTATTGAGTATTAATATACTAGTTTAAACATTTCATGTTTGTGTGTGTCTGTAATTCTGTTCTATTCTTTTACTGTCAGCCATATCTAGGTTATTTAAAATCAGTGCAGTACTATTATCTAGACTGTGAAATTATACATAAATTGCGTATGCTTCTTTGGAATGAAATTAAGACAACATATAACAGTTATAAAGGTTAAAGAGACAGTGTTGTATGATAAATTGCATTTACGACCACTAGATGTCACTGGAAGACCACTAATGGGCTTTGCAGAGATATAGCCTCAGACTCATTTTGTGAAGATGCCTGACATCTGAAGCAGCGCTGTACAAAAACGGTTTCGTCTATTGACACGAAATCCATAACTTTTTGTCAGCACGGTCTGAAGATGATCTGATTCAATTTTGGTGAAAATCAGACAAACGGTTGAGGATGAGTTTAAAAAAAAAGGTTTTCAACATGAATCAAAATGGCGGACAGGAAGTTTTGCTTAATATGACATAATTGGTATGTATGTTGTCGGCATGTCCCAAGGAACATTTTGAGACATGTTTCATGATAATAGGCTAATGCAATCAAAAGTTATTAGCATTATTGGAAATGTAATAATTAGCGGTTATTGATTGGTTTATTACTCTTGACCAATAGGTGGCGCTGTGACCAAAATGATGTGGCGTGGTCAATGTGATGTGACAATGTCACATATTAAGTTTTGTGTAAATATCTCCAACCTTTGCAGAGATACAGCCTCAGATGCAGTTTGGCATCTTTCCAGCAAATTCGTTGGTACGCTAATTGAAAACGGTTACGTGTATCGACACAAATTCCATAACTTTTTGCCAGCATGGTCTGAAGATGATCCAAATCAAATTTGGTGAAAATCTGAGCAACGGTCTAGGAGGAGTTCGAAAAAGTAGGTTTTCAACATGAATCAAAATGGCGGACAGGAAATTTTGCCAAAATTGACAAATGGGGTATCGGTGTTCTCGGCATGACCCAAGGAATCTATCAACATCAGCTTTGTTACAATAGGCTAATGTATGCAAAAGTTATTAGCATTTTTCGAAAAAATCGTTATAACTATTGACCACAAGGTGGCGCTGCCCCCAATTTTTTTGTGTACATTCAGGGCATGGAGCCGGACATTTTTGTAATTATTTGCGAAACGATACGGAACTTCATTCTTAAGATACAGCAATTTACAACTAAATCCAAAATGGCCGACGCCCAAAATGGCCGAATTGGGAAAATTCGGTATCATTCGACTCGGAATGATGCACTGAATCTAAAGACACCACTTTTGTGATTTTTGGCAAAACCGTTCA
Source organism: Carassius auratus (assembly GCF_003368295.1). NCBI lineage: Eukaryota > Metazoa > Chordata > Actinopteri > Cypriniformes > Cyprinidae > Carassius > Carassius auratus. Next base: position 12,241 of record NW_020528053.1, read on the forward strand.
GAAGTTATGAGCAAAAACATGCATTTTTCATATCTCCTGACCACTAGGGGGCACAGCGCCGAAACACTGCAGGTAGTCCCAGGGAATGGTTGTTATAAGACCCACCAAGATTGGTCTCAATAGGCCAAACCGTTGCGGAGATATAGCCTCACGTTCACGTTTGCGTGCTTTTCGAAGAATTCGTTCATGAGCTATTCGGAAACGGTTTGAGAAATCAACTTGAATTCCATAACTTTTTGCCAGCATGGTCTGAAGATTATCTGATTCAATTTTCGTGACAATCGGTGCAACGGCCTAGGACGAGTTCGAAAAAGTAGGTTTTACGAACAATTGACGATAGCGAAAAAACTAAGCCTTGCGATTTTTGAATTTCGGTGTCCATTCGACTCGGCATGAGCCAAGGAATCACAGGAAAAAAGAATTTTCATTTTGTGGCTTACGGTTCAAGAGTTATTAGCATCAAGTTTTTGAAAGTTTAGACAATTGGTGGCGCTAGAGAGTTTGAGTTAGAGACTTCAAATTTGCTACGGTTAATGTTCAGACAGTCCTCTATTAGTGTGCCAAATTATACAACTTTCCCGCAATCGGTTCTATGGGCTACCATAGACTTGGGGTGGAAGAAGAAGAATAATAATAAATATAGCTGCAAGCAGCAATTACGGGGCCAAGCACTCCAACGGCAAATGTAGTAGCTAAGCATCGCATAAAGCATCACACCAAATACATTAATGAGCAATAACAGCAATTTTGGAATTATTGTATTTGAAATGGCAAAAAAAAAAAACACCAATACCACCTCTAGTAGCATGATTACTTGGTTTATCAAGCTTGACCAATAGGTGGCACTGTTATAAAATCAATTTGGTGTACTCTGTGTGACTTTTCAATGACACACACAAAGTTTGGTGTCAATATGCCAAAGCATTCCAGGGATACAGCCTCAAGTGTCATTTTCTCATTGTGCCTCAAATTCGTCGATGTGGTATGCGAAAACGGTTTTGTCTATCGACTCAAAATCCATAACTTTGAATCAGTATAGCCTGAAGATCATTTGATTCGAATTTGGTGAAAATCGGACATACGGTTGATCAGGAGTTCGAAAAAGTATGTTTTCAACATAAATCAAAATGGCGGACCGGAAGTTCAGCTTACCGTGGTATATTTGGTATCTATGTTATCGGCATAAGCCAGGGAATATTTTGAGCCCAGTTTCCTTCAAATAGGCTAATGCATTAAAAAGTTATTAGCATTTTAAAAAGTGTAATTACTCATGGTTAATGAATGGTTTATTACTCTTGACCAATAGGTGGCGCTGTTACCAAATTTATGTGGCATGGTCAGTGTGAGGTGGCGATGACACATACAAAGTTTGGTGCAAATATGTCAAAGTGTTGCAGAGATACAGCCTCAAATGCATTTTGGCACCCTTCCAGCAAATTCGTTGATGCGCTAAATGAGAACCGTTACGTATATCGACACAAAATCCATAACTTTTTGCCAGCATGGTCTGAAGATGATTCACGTCAAATTTGGTGAAAATTGGGCTAACGGTCTAGGAGGAGTTCGAAAAAGTAGGTTTTCAACATTAAGCAAAATGGCGGACAGGAAGTAAGGCCAATTTTCACATTATTGGTATCAATACTCTCGGCATGACCCACAGAATATAGCGAGACCATTTTAATTTTAATAGACTAATTTATTCAAAAGTTATTAGCATTTATGTGATATTTCATTATAACTATTGGCCACAAGGTGGCGCTGCCACCAAACTTTTTGAGTACCTTCAGGGCATGGAGCCGAATATTTTTGTAATTATTTGCGAAACGATACGATGCTGCGTTCAAAAAATACAGCATTTTAAATCATAATTCAAAATGGCCGACGCCTAAAATGGCCGACACAGGAAAATTGGATATCATTTGACTCGACATGACTCACTGAATCTAAAGAGACCAGTTGTGTGATTTTTGGCCAAACCATTCAGTAGTTATAAGCCAAAATATGCATTTTTCATATCTCCTGACCACTAGGTGGCGCTGTGTCGAAACACTGCAGGTAGTCTCAGTTCATGCTTGTTATAACACACGCCAAGTTTGGTCTCAATATGACAAACCGTTGCCGGGATATAGCCTCACGTGCATGTTTGCGTGCTTTTCGTCAAATTTGTTTACGTGTCATTCGACAACAGTTGGACGAATCAACTTGAATTCCATAACTTTTTGCCAGCATGGTCTGAAGATGATCTGAGCCAATTTTCGTGGCAATCGGACTAACCGTCTAGGACGAGTTCGAAAAAGTAGGTTTTTCGAATAATTGAAAATAGCGAAAAAACTAAACCTTGCGATTTTTGAATTTTGGGGTTCATTCGACTTGGCATGAGCCAAGGATTCAGAGGAAAAAAGAATTTCCATTTTCTGGCTTACGGTTCAAAAGTTATTAGCATACAAACATTGAAAGTTTGGACAAGTGGTGGCGCTAGAGAGTAGGAGATAGAGACTTCAAATTTGCTATAGTTAATGTTGGGACTGTCCTCTATCAGTGTGCCAAATTATACAACTTTCCCGCAATCGGTTCTATGGGCTGCCATAGACTTGCGGCGGAAGAAGAAGAAGAAGAAGAAGAAGAATAATAATAACGCCAACGATTACAATAGGTGCCTACGCACCTTCGGTGCTTGGCCCCTAAATATAGCTGCAAGCAGCAATTACGGGGCCAAGCACTCCAACGGCAAATGTAGGAGCTAAGCATCGCATGAAGCATCACACCAAATACATTAATGAGCAATAACAGCAATTTTGGAATTATTGTATTTGAAATGGCAAAAAAAAAAAAACACCAATACCACCTCTAGTAGCATGATTACTTGGCTTATCAAGCTTGACCAATAGGTGGCACTGTTATAAAATCAATTTGGTGTACTCTGTGTGACTTTTCAATGACACACACAAAGTTTGGTGTCAATATGCCAAAGCATTCCAGGGATACAGCCTCAAGTGTCATTTTCTCATTGTGCCTCAAATTCGTCGATGTGGTATGCGAAAACGGTTTTGTCTATCGACTCAAAATCCATAACTTTGAATCAGTATAGCCTGAAGATCATTTGATTCGAATTTGGTGAAAATCGGACATACGGTTGATGAGGAGTTCGAAAAAGTATGTTTTCAACATAAATCAAAATGGCGGACCGGAAGTTCAGCTTACCGTGGTATATTTGGTATCTATGTTATCGGCATAAGCCAGGGAATATTTTGAGCCCAGTTTCCTTCAATAGGCTAATGCATTAAAAAGTTATTAGCATTTTAAAAAGTGTAATTACTCATGGTTAATGAATGGTTTATTACTCTTGACCAATAGGTGGCGCTGTTACCAAATTTATGTGGCATGGTCAGTGTGAGGTGGCGATGACACATACAAAGTTTGGTGCAAATATGTCAAAGTGTTGCAGAGATACAGCCTCAAATGCATTTTGGCACCCTTCCAGCAAATTCGTTGATGCGCTAAATGAGAACCGTTACGTATATCGACACAAAATCCATAACTTTTTGCCAGCATGGTCTGAAGATGATTCACGTCAAATTTGGTGAAAATTGGGCTAACGGTCTAGGAGGAGTTCGAAAAAGTAGGTTTTCAACATTAAGCAAAATGGCGGACAGGAAGTAAGGCCAATTTTCACATTATTGGTATCAATACTCTCGGCATGACCCACAGAATATAGCGAGACCATTTTAATTTTAATAGACTAATTTATTCAAAAGTTATTAGCATTTATGTGATATTTCATTATAACTATTGGCCACAAGGTGGCGCTGCCACCAAACTTTTTGAGTACCTTCAGGGCATGGAGCCGAATATTTTTGTAATTATTTGCGAAACGATACGATGCTGCGTTCAAAAAATACAGCATTTTAAATCATAATTCAAAATGGCCGACGCCTAAAATGGCCGACACAGGAAAATTGGATATCATTTGACTCGACATGACTCACTGAATCTAAAGAGACCAGTTGTGTGATTTTTGGCCAAACCATTCAGTAGTTATAAGCCAAAATATGCATTTTTCATATCTCCTGACCACTAGGTGGCGCTGTGTCGAAACACTGCAGGTAGTCTCAGTTCATGCTTGTTATAACACACGCCAAGTTTGGTCTCAATATGACAAACCGTTGCCGGGATATAGCCTCACGTGCATGTTTGCGTGCTTTTCGTCAAATTTGTTTACGTGTCATTCGACAACAGTTGGACGAATCAACTTGAATTCCATAACTTTTTGCCAGCATGGTCTGAAGATGATCTGAGCCAATTTTCGTGGCAATCGGACTAACCGTCTAGGACGAGTTCGAAAAAGTAGGTTTTTCGAATAATTGAAAATAGCGAAAAAACTAAACCTTGCGATTTTTGAATTTTGGGGTTCATTCGACTTGGCATGAGCCAAGGATTCAGAGGAAAAAAGAATTTCCATTTTCTGGCTTACGGTTCAAAAGTTATTAGCATACAAACATTGAAAGTTTGGACAAGTGGTGGCGCTAGAGAGTAGGAGATAGAGACTTCAAATTTGCTATAGTTAATGTTGGGACTGTCCTCTATCAGTGTGCCAAATTATACAACTTTCCCGCAATCGGTTCTATGGGCTGCCATAGACTTGCGGCGGAAGAAGAAGAAGAAGAAGAAGAATAATAAATATAGCTGCAAGCAGCAATTACGGGGCCAAGCACTCCAACGGCAAATGTAGGAGCTAAGCATCGCATGAAGCATCACACCAAATACATTAATGAGCAATAACAGCAATTTTGGAATTATTGTAATTGAAATGGCAAAAAAAAAATCATAATACCACCTCTAGTAGCATGATTACTTGGCTTATCAAGCTTGACCAATAGGTGGCACTGTTATAAAATCAATTTGGTGTACTCTGTGTGACTTTTCAATGACACACACAAAGTTTGGTGTCAATATGCCAAAGCATTCCAGGGATACAGCCTCAAGTGTCATTTTCTCATTGTGCCTCAAATTCGTCGATGTGGTATGCGAAAACGGTTTTGTCTATCGACTCAAAATCCATAACTTTGAGTCAGCATAGTCTGAAGATCATTTGATTCGAATTTGGTGAAAATCGGACCTACGGTTGATGAGGAGTTCGAAAAAGTAGGTTTTCAACATAAATCAAAATGGCGGACCGGAAGTTCAGCTTACTATGGTATATTTGGTATCTATGTTATCGGCATAAGCCAGGGAATATTTTGAGCCCAGTTCCATTCAATAGGCTAATGCAATAAAAAGTTATTAGCATTTTTAAAAGTGTAATTATTCATGGTTAATGAATGGTTTATTACTCTTGACCAATAGGTGGCGCTGTCACCAAATTTATGTGGCATGGTCAGTGTGAGGTGGCGATGACACATACAAAGTTTGGTGCAAATATGTCAAAGCGTTGCAGAGATACAGCCTCAAATGCATTTTGGCACCCTTCCAGCAAATTCGTTGATGCGCTAAATGAGAACCGTTTCGTATATCGACACGAAATCCATAACTTTTTGCCAGCATGGTCTGAAGATGATTCACGTCAAATTTGGTGAAAATTGGACTAACGGTCTAGGAGGAGTTCGAAAAAGTAGGTTTTCAACATTAAGCAAAATGGCGGACAGGAAGTATGGCCAATTTTCACATAATTGGTATCAATGCTCTCGGCATGACCCACAGAATATAGCGAGACCATTTTAATTTTAATAGTCTAATTTATTCAAAAGTTATTAGCATTTATGTGATATTTCATTATAACTATTGGCCACAAGGTGGCGCTGCCACCAAACTTTTTGAGTACCTTCAGGGCATGGAGCCGAATATTTTTGTAATTATTTGCGAAACGATACGATGCTGCGTTCAAAAAATACAGCATTTTAAATCATAATTCAAAATGGCCGACGCCTAAAATGGCCGACACGGGAAAATTGGATATCATTTGACTCGACATGACTCACTGAATCTAAAGAGACCAGTTGTGTGATTTTTGGCCAAACCATTCAGTAGTTATAAGCCAAAATATGCATTTTTCATATCTCCTGACCACTAGGTGGCGCTGTGTCGAAACACTGCAGGTAGTCTCAGTTCATGCTTGTTATAACACACGCCAAGTTTGGTCTCAATATGACAAACCGTTGCCGGGATATAGCCTCACGTGCATTTTTGCGTGCTTTTCGTCAAATTTGTTTACGTGTCATTCGACAACGGTTGGACGAATCAACTTGAATTCCATAACTTTTTGCCAGCATGGTCTGAAGATGATCTGAGCCAATTTTCGTGGCAATCGGACTAACCGTCTAGGACGAGTTCGAAAAAGTAGGTTTTTCGAATAATTGAAAATAGCGAAAAAACTAAACCTTGCGATTTTTTGAATTTTAGGGTTCATTCGACTTGGCCTGAGCCAAGGATTCAGAGGAAAAAAGAATTTCCATTTTCTGGCTTACGGTTCAAAAGTTATTAGCATACAAACATTGAAAGTTTGGACAAGTGGTGGCGCTAGAGAGTAGGAGATAGAGACTTCAAATTTGCTATAGTTAATGTTGGGACTGTCCTCTATCAGTGTGCCAAATTATACAACTTTCCCGCAATCGGTTCTATGGGCTGCCATAGACTTGCGGCGGAAGAAGAAGAAGAAGAAGAGAAGAAATATAGCTGCAAGCAGCAATTACGGGCAAGCACTTCCAACGGCAATGTAGGAGCTAAGCA
>NW_020528054.1:0-37751 GCF_003368295.1 Carassius auratus
AACGAAATCAATAGCCATAGATGGTCTTACATCAGAATCAAATATCCCACTTCTTAAGATTCTGTCTCAACCTTTCTCTCTCAGCCCTTAAAGTGCCCTAAGCTACAGAGATGAGACAGAGAGGATGGGACACACCACACACACACACACACACAACACACACACACATAAGCACATAAACATACTTTATCTAAGGCTACTTTTGCAAAAATTCTGTTGCAACACTAGACAAATGCAGAACTAGTTTCACTAGTTTGCTGAAGAACTTGTGTTTAAGTAAAAGAGGCCAAAGGCCAACAGTAGATTCAGAGCACAACTTTGGTTGTGTTTGGTTGAGACCTCAGGAAGCCTGAGCCTTCCGCCTCATAATATTAGTATCATCTCATTCACTTAACATCTAATTAATGCATTGAAAAACAGCAGGCACTTAATTGCAGCTCCCACACACACACGTACAAAAGCACCCACAACATATTCCTGGGACATGAAATCTAACTTAGCAATTTATAATCTGTTACCTCTCAGTAAGCCTTGCACTGCTGCTTCTGCTACAGTAAGTCAGTGGCATACAAACCCTCAACCTGCAAGTCAACCCTACCTCAGGAAATTGCTAAAACCTCAGCGAAAAAAATACTCTCGATGTGTAGCGTGGGTGTGCGTTGGACTGTGTGTGTGTCTATCTCAAGGAATAAGTGCTGGGAGATATTCCAGAAAGTTTTTTCTGCTCAGCCGGGCACAGTTGCTCAATAAAAGCTCAATGTGCATAAGCCGCTTGTACAGCCGAGCATAATTTAATGAGCTCTATCCCACTCTCCCTGACTGTTGCATGCTGGTATTACCTTTTGGGGTCACGTCCATCCTAATCCCATCAGTGCAACATGGCTCAAAACCCAACAAGCCACTGCTGAACTCCACAGGTAGACCTTATGCTACAAGCCCCCAACAACGTCCCTCACCTATTTGTCACCTTCATTTGGGATTTATTTTAGCATTCAGTAGGAAGATGAGAAAAGAACCTGGAAGGAAAGAACTCTAATCCATCCCTAACCTGAGAAGCCAGATTCTGATTGTTTTGATGGAGATCGACCTTACTGAAGCTTTTTCAAGAGGCTTGCTATCCTATAGTGCATTGCAGCAGGTGAAAGTAGCACACATGCATGCATTATAGATGTAAACTGGGATTGCCTGATACAAGACAGAGGAGAACAAGGGAGTGAAGAGGTGAGCTATGATGGATTGCAGAGAGGAAATACTGGTTCAAAAGTCTTTACCGTAAAGTCTAGATGAAGATAACAGGAAGGAAAAAAAATACACAAAATATGTGATATTCATATCTAGTACTAGTTTGTGCATAAGCGCATTTTAAGAAGCATAGATTAAAGTGTGATTAAAACAGTTTAAAGTGTAAAGTGTGACACACACACACACACCACTCACAACTCCACATGCTTTGACAGACAGTTGGTCCAATGTGTACTGTCATATACCCACCTATCAGTCCCATTCCTCTCTTGGTCCTTCAGTTTCACATATTGTAAAAAAAAAAAAAAACAAAAAAAAAAAACAAAGCCATATGAAAACACTTTCATCCATATATACAATATATGTTTCTGAACTAATGAACTAATGGAAAATGCATATTTGAGTTTATGCATTGGAAAAAATAAAGCACATTGTCTCCATTACAAAATCATATGAACCTTTTGAAATGGCTGTCCATCTATCAGTCCATTCATCCTTCTGTCTGTTCTTCCCATCCATTTATTCAGTCTAATCCATTTATCCATTTAGTGTCTTCTCTAGCTAAAAAGTAAGCAATGCATTTTGAATGTTTAAATCTCAGTTTCATGCAGAAAAATGTTATCATGATAATGTGAAACTAATTTACACTTCAATTTAAATTTCGACCCATCCATATCGTCCGTCCATCCATCCAGTCTAAAATATCTCAAGAGTAGCAGAAAGTTAAGCAGTGTGTTATGTTAATTAAAATTAATCTGTCCATATATCTGTTCATCTAGTCCGAAATATTTCATCAGTAGCTGAAAAGTGAGTGGTGCAACTTTTATTTTTTTTTAAGTTTGCTTATCTGAAATGATATGTGTGCTTTTCTTTCAGTGTTTAACATTCACTAGCTGTTCAGTTTAAACTAGTTTCATCTGCCAGATAGATACGTCTTCTTATCTGAAAGTGCAAACCAATTCCTTTTATTATAACGATGCTTTGTCTGAATCTGCAGTTCCGTGTTTTACACTTACCTTACACACACCAACACAAGCACTAATCAATGCAGGAAGAGGAAAAAGAGGAAAACAGCACAAAGTCAAGCTGAGCATGCTAATAATGCTGCCACTCCAATACAAACTGTAAATCAACATTAAATCAATGCTTAATCAATGTGTTCCTCCCCCTTATTATCAACGTCTCAATGAATTACTAAACACTGGCTCCAGATAAACGCTGACCCTACGAGCCTTCGTTTTCCTGAACTTGCAAACAAAGTGTCTCTGGTTTGACATGAAAGGGATTTTTACTACTGAACCTGCTGAACTAGTGGATTATGAGTAGGTTGAACCCAGTTAATATGCAACTAAGTGCCTAACCTAATACCAGGGCAAAAGCCTAGCCCATTTTTACCTGAAGATAAAACTCATAATGTAATTTAGGTAGCAACAAATAAAATAAATAAACTCTTGACTTTGACCCTGAGAAATGTTACATAATTGTAACTACACTATTTGCCATGTAAGTCCGTCAACAGAGTATTGGGCGAAAAAAAAAAAAAAAAAAAAACCCTTATGAAGTCGAGTTTGGTGCTGTAACTATTCATGCAAATTATGCAGATTGAATAACAAGTCAGGACGGAACTCATTTCTCCTCCTCCTCTCTCTACTTCTGTCATAATTTCTTCCTCAGATAGATTTTGTTTTGTCTTCCTCTTGATTTCATAACTTCACATCCTGTTTATATTGTTATTCCTCTTTCTTTCTCTTATTATCTCCTGTCTAAATTAGCAATCACTCTTTATTCCTCACCTCTCTCATTTTCTCTCTCCTTTTGTCAAATTAACTTGTTTGAGTCAAATACAGAAAACAGCAAACAGCAAATACTTTGAAACAAGTTGCTGATAATTTAAAGTGACACTACAGTCCAGCTGCACTTTTGAAAAAGTCATTGCCCTTCAAGCTACTAAAAAGAATTACCTAACTACACTGAATAAATATATATGTCTTAATAACTCATACATAATGACGTACATACATAATTAAACCTCAGACAAAAACATGAAGGTTTTTGAATGAATGCAATTAGACTTTCGGTTAAAGCTTAATGAATAAACTCATTAAACTTCATTAAACACCATTATTTACAACAGTGAGTCGAAAGCACAAAAATATTTCATAAAGTATTTTGCTATAAAAATAAGAATTAAAATGCAGCACACAGTATCAAATCATTTTTTTAAATCTGTTCATTAATCTGAACGTTCATAATGAACCAATTCACCGGAATGAGTTGTTGGAAAAAATTAACACAGAAAAGAAAAGTATGTCAGAATACTGAGGAATATAGTCAAAATAATTAGTAATTTAATTAATTACTTCTCAACACTGGTATGCAAACAGATACTTTTTTGTCTCGCTCGCCCCTTTTTGAGGTAAAAAGAAAGGAACAAGTCAAAAAAAAAAAAAAAAAAAAAAAGAAAATAGCTGGCATTGGTTCATTATTATCTGCGATGAGCCGGGACAGGAGTAATATCCCTGCTAGAGAGAATTCATAGGTCTTCATGTCGACTGAAAGATGAGAAACAGAAAAGCAGGAAAACTGAGGGTGTAGCGGTGGAGCACATTCTCAGTCCTACATGGGAAATTGATTCTGGCCCCAGCGGTCACAAGGACCTTGCGTGAGAAGTGAAAGCTTTCTGGCAGTGGTCTGGTCAAACAGTCAAGCTTCGGATATGATAAAGCCAGATCTCTGTGGCACGCAACAACAACAGGCTTCATCAATAATGCGATAAGGGAGGATCACTTACAAATTCAAATTCTAGAAGGCGAGCACATGTTAATGCATGCAGGAGGGGAGGCACACAAACATGTTATGGAAAACAGTGCATGGGAAATACACATCATTTGGCACCAACGTTCATCTTTCATGTCAGTTACAGTGGATGTATTTTCCCCACCCCACCCCAAATGATGGGGCACTGTTTGCATGACTACTTTTGATTTTCTGATGACAATTAGCACTGAAAATTGGCCTCCCGTTTAGAGACTTTAGAGATGTCATCCCACGTTTTAATCAACTGCCTCATTCATATCCGACTGTATAACACAGACAGCGCTGAGTCCAGAAGCTAGCTAATTTAACTATTAATCCACTGATTAACACAGAGTTGTACTGTAATGTAAATTATAGGAAGATTCTTTTTGCGACGCATCATTGAACGGAAACACCTTAATTTGATTAAGGGAAACACACTTCTGTATGTGTTAAGTCTTTCTACTGGAGACTTAAAGCAGTATTCAATTACCTGCTCAATCAAGCCCAATTTACTGCTAGAGTGGAAGGAAAACATACAGACTGTAGTAGGATTGAACCACATTTTCTTCACAGAGCGGAGCAGAACAGAGAGGATGTGTGTGTGTGTGTGTGTGTGTTAGAGAGAGCGACTTCACACCACGAACCAGTATTGATCTTGAATCTATAGTGCCTGGGTGAGGTGAGGCGAGGTGAGGTGACACTGGTTCAAAACGTAAGAGCTCTTCATATCTGGAAACAGCTTATTGCCTCCTGAGACACCATGGCATTAAGTATAGACAGCATGAGGCATTCTATGAGTATACTTATCATTACTGGTGTGTGTGTGTGTGTGAGACACTCGTTTAGGTAAGTGGGCAGCAAAGCTTCAGGCACACCCCCGCAGCTCAACCAAACCCCCTCACCCACCAGGGCCCCGTTTCCATGACAACGCTAGCTGAGCGCCCCAGCAGGACAGGAGATAAACAAGAAGCCATATCCCTACCACTGGGACTGGAGGTGTGCGCGCTTGTGCGTGTCAGCCTAGTCCTCTGAGATCCACCTAGCTGGCTCCATCCTCTGAAGTTGATGGACAACAACAACAATATGCTTTAGATTAGAAGCGGCCGCCGGTCCCTCGAGAAACAGCAGGCCTGGCAACAGTCGCAAACGTGACAGGGGCTAACTCCCTAAGCTCCCCTCCGAACTGGCAATGGCCACGGTGGCTAATTCCCTGCGTTGGCCACGGACCTGGCAACAGCGGCTAACTCAGTGGACAAAACACAAAGGTGGTGATCGCAGTAGACGCTAGCTCTCTGAGCAAGGTGTAAAGCTGGCTAAAGCGGCAGCTGCTAACTCCCTCTGTGCTAGTGGGGACCAGCATGGAGCCCTAAGGATGGCGAATATAAAGTAGCAAACCGGCCCTGTGGGGTGAACTGTTACAAACACAAAGTCTGTTCAAATTTTAGCTGTGCACACCAAGAGCTTGCTAAGTGTCCATCCATCTATTTCTGGGTCTGTGAAATTTGAAATGTTCCTGGAATTTAATTCCAGTGACACTGGATCAAGACACATTTGTGGGATATGAAGTCTCAGTTCCACAGCAGTGAGGAATGAAGTGGGAGTCCTGAAATATGAAGTCATGAATGTGATGAGATATTGTCATAATTTTAATGAATACTGTTTGCAATTGTTCAAATATAAAATTTCGTTGTGAATTATGAAGCTATAATTGTGGGATGTGATGTAAATTTGAGATATCAAGATATTTGGCAAATTATAAATGCATAGTTTGAGATATAAAGTCATATTTTCAAATATAAAATAGTAATTGTAAATTTAACATCTCACAATTTTTATTTTCTGTCTCACAATTGTGACTTTATATGTCACAACATGACTCCATATCTCACAATTATGATTTGTATTTTATTTTACAGTTTTTATATCTCATAATTTGTCACACACATTACATTTAACAGTCACACACATCACGATGAAGGGGAAACTCTAAAGTCGTATTGTGAAATACGAAGTTGTAATTTTAAGATATGGAGTTATGTTTTGAAACCATATTTGGAGATGTCAAGTCTCAAATTGGGAGATATGGAGTCATGCTGTGGCATATAAAGTCACAATTGTGAGATATAAAATCACACTGTAAAATATAGAGTAACAATTGTGAGACATAAAGTCATATTTTGAGATCTAAAGTTTCAAATTGTTGGATATAAAATCATGTTGTAACATAAAGTCATATAATGAGATATAGTCAGCTATGAGATATGGAGTCATATTGTGAACTATAAAGTCACAACTGTGAGAAATTAAGTTGCAATTGTGAAATAAAGTCATATAATAAAATGTAAAGTTATAGTTGTGAGAGCACAATTTTGAAAGAGAGCAAAAAAAAAAAAAAATCACAATTACCATTCTTTTTTTCAACCTCAGCATGTGAGATAGAGCAGAAGACATCCACTGTATTCTTTCACAGCGAGAATCTTGCAGATCCTTCGAAGCGAATAAATAATTCATACCTCATATTTGGTTAATCAAACAAATTAGATAAAAGGACTTCTCTTTTCCAATTCAAATGCCGGGGAAGAGGAACATTTAAAATTTCTATTTGAGAGAACAGTACATTTGCCACACCATCATAATGCATATGCCCAGCTTATCCGGTTACATCCAGAGACCTTCACATACTCATCTCAAGTTCCTTCAATCGGACTGCCGGAACTCAAAACCCGGAGATCCTTATAAAGGTCCTGTCCTACAGTATATATTGGAGCCACAGTGCTTCTAGTTTCTTAACCTAGGCCGCAGATATGCGATACTGAGATTTCCCTGATCAAATATGATTACGGCAGTTATTCTCTCATTGGGGAACCTGCTTTTGGCTTCTAAACCGGAATGACAGAGTGGCACGGAAGCAGGGAGGAAAGAAGGCAAATGTGGTTGCAGGTCTGTGGAAGAGGGAAAGAGTGGATGGGGAACGTGAGATAGAGCGACATAAAGACCACGGTAAAATCAATGCATGCAGAGAATGGAGAGATAATTAAGGTAGGAAAGAAGAGAACGAGAGAAAGAAAGAGTGAATTTAATCTGTCCTTACATGACTCCACATCACATTTGCTAATTAGATGAGTTACATCTTAATGTCAGTAGCCATTAAACACAATGGCAGCGTTCCCAGAATACTTTGCTCTTAACAAACCCCCCATCTAGTTATCTCAGATTGTGAATTGTATAGCCTCGGTGTTTTGTCAGTGTCAATAAAGGCATAGCATGGGATGTTAGTGATGTCCTGCCCACTGACTCGAAGGTGTGTCTGTGTGTGTGTGTGTGTGGATGTGTGTGTGTTTGGCAGGCCCTTTGTAGGCTGTGTGCTCAATTACACGCTGACATAACGGGGATGTACAATTACAGCGTGACACTGCGTTCACTGTACTGCACCTGTCAGACAGCCTGGCAAGGGACGACCCAGGGATCCTTAGATGATGAAGAGGCAGGGGTGGCCGCACACACATGCACACACACATTGCTTGCACATACTCCAGCGCTTTTATACTTCCACATTCACGGTCCTATTTTCCATGGCCATCTCTCTCTCTCTCTCTCTCTCTCTCTCTCTCTCTCTCTCTTTCTCTCTCTCCCTGTCGTTCTCTCGTTGCAGTAGAACTGCAGTGCTCAGCACTCTAGTCATTGTTGTGATTCAGTAGTGGAGCTCCTGTCTGCCAGCTCTGCTCCAATTTACAACAGCAGCCCACAATGCACCGCTCTGGGCAAAGCAAGAAAGCAACCTCACCTCTCTCTCTCTCCTCTCAGGACTCAATCTCTCGCTCACTACTGTAGAACGGCAGACCACCGTCAAATAAGCACAAATAAACAAGCTGCACTCCTGAAATAAACCCCTCCATGAATCCTCTCTCACTGTCTGCTTCCTCTCTTTCCTCTCTATATCAGTCTCAGCTCTGCAGCCGGATCTGCCCAGCATTAAAAGGTTGAAGTGTGTTTGGTTTCGGCAGCACTAGTGGCTCTAAATGGAATCAATAAAATAATAAATGTTATTTTTTTAATTACTTCTGTCAATTTTCTACCTCTGACTCACACCATTAATTAAGTTAATGCCGCTAAGATGTTCAGTGAAAATGAACAAAGCAATATTGGAAGACTTTTTTTTTTTACACTGCTGAAGATGGTTCCATGATAATTCCAACTTTTAACATTCACAAAAACTGCATTGCACAAAAGGTTATTTATAGTAGAAAAAAAGGGTATTTAGATGAATAAACTTCTTCACACTAAGAAAAAAGTTAGGAACTAAATTAACTTAAGGTTAATTTAGGAACTGTTCACTAAAAGGGAGTGTATCAGTGGATGATATAAAAAATCCACATTATTTTGTCTAACAAAAGAATACAATAAAAATATACTAGGGAAACAGCTATTTTTACTGCACTAAAAGCAGCACCTAGTGGCAAATAATGAATAAGCATTTTCATTTCATTCAGACCAATGTGAAAAGACCAACAAGTGGGTTGACTACTGTTGTGCTACTGTTTCATGTTGATGTCAACATGAATTTTTTTTTTTTATTTTTATTTTTTTTTTTTTTTTTACAACTCGTTACAATGATTCAGAGTCGACTCTCTCTTTTGAGAGACAATTACTTGATACACGGTGCACTTTAGGATTTATAACTTTGCTTTTAATTCACTTAGAGCTGTGTTACACTGCATGACAGGTCATTTCCAATCAGACAATTAGAAATATAAACAAATTCTACAAGGATCAGTAAACGTCTATCCCTTTAAACACAAACCTCTACCTTTAAAAGAAGCCTGGGGGGAAAAAAGGAAGAAAAAAACAAAACAAAACAAACAAACTGCGGTGTGATGGAGCAGCATTTAATGTTCATAATTGATAATATCCTGCTCTGCCCCTGCAGTCTTGATGGGCTGTTTATTTATTTAATTTTTTTTGTAAAAGGCTTTGAGAGTATCTCTAGCGAAGGCACTAACAATCTTGCTGGCATCCATTGTTAGCTCTGAGAGCAGGGACTGCTAGAGTGGCTGTGAGGAGAGAAAGAGAGCAGGGCTCTGTGGGGGAGATCACCCACTTTCCCTACGCGCAAGTCTTTCATCTAGCAGCTATAGCAAAACAGCACTGCTAATTAAGAAGAACTAAGGAATGTCCAAAACAGACACATGCACACACATGCATCGCTCCCTACTTTTCCTTCCTCATGGGTACGGGAGGATAAATTCAGCACAGAAACAAGTGCTCAGCATTACTTAAAAAGAAAATCTAAGGATAGCTCTCTCTGTGTATGTGTGTGTGTGTTTGTGTGTGTGATAGAAAGAGAGACCCAGCTGTGGTCCACTGCTGCTCACTTTATTATATAATTTGTGGAGGCATTAGATCTACTTCCATAGTCCACTGGGCTTTCACAAGCTTCCCACAATTCCAATTAAGTTTTGAGTGTATGTACGTGCCTGTTTTTCCCCAAGAGTACAAAAAAAAAAAAAAAAAAAAAAAAAATCAAAAGCTAACTCCAACTTTATTTCTCAGAAATGCAACTTTATACCTCAAAAGGTTACTTTATATCTCAAAATTACAACTTTTGTTCTCATAATTGTAACTTAATCTCTATATATGACTCTATATCTCACAACTGTGATTTCTCTTTTATAATTGTGACTGGATCTCTTAAAATGTGACTTTATCCTTCAACATTGCAAATTTATATTTAATAATTGTGATTTATTCTTAACATGACTATATCTAACAATTGCATTTTTTTCTGCATTTTGCCACTGCATTTTGCAACACTGTATCTCAAAATGTGACTATAATCGCAACTTTATCTCAAAACTGCAATTTATCTCTCACAATATGGCTTCACATCTGAAAATGTGACTTTCAAAATTGTGATTCTTCTAAAACAATAGACGTCAACAGAAAGTGCCCATCATAACAGATGAAAACACAGCTGCGTATGTATGTGCGTTCTCCACTAGGGTTGCAGGACAAGATGACCCATTGCCTGGATGCATCGTGGTTGCTCATTTTAGTGAAGACCCC
Organism: Carassius auratus; assembly: GCF_003368295.1. NCBI lineage: Eukaryota > Metazoa > Chordata > Actinopteri > Cypriniformes > Cyprinidae > Carassius > Carassius auratus. The sequence goes on from NW_020528054.1 coordinate 10,105, forward strand.
AAGCTGCCCCGCAAGCGCCTGTCAGATTAGAGTCAGAACTGATAATCACAGTCACACACATCACAATGAAGTGGAAACTCTAGAAAGAGTACGCCGAGCAAGGGGTCAAGCACAAAAAGAGAGAGTTTTAGAAACCGTTTTATGTCACTTTGCATTTAGTAAGAACGTCACGATGGGAAAACTAGTGCATGGGGACAGGAAGTAGAGTGTGGGAAAACTTCCAGAACATCCGCATCTGCTTTCGGTTAACTTATACACACCCGACGCCGCTCTCTCAGTTCTTCTTCACTCCATTCCCCCCTCAGTTTTAAGGTTCAACATTCAGGGGGCGGTCAGTGGGTTAAACCTCCTTCGAAACTGCCATCCCAAGAGGAACGAGGAGACAGTGGTAAAGACTCAAGCATACTTCCTGACCAAACTGTGAATTCTCTTCCTCTTTGTCTATATCTTCTTCAGCCAGCTCTAGACTTTTAATTAGGATTACCATGGCGCCCTCTGTGTACAAACAAAGCTGTTCGGCACTTCAAGAGAAAGTGGCAAGGTGCATATTTCTTTCGCCATAAAATGATCTGATCAATTAGTCATGTTTTGAATCGTGGTGCAAGAGCACGCTAGCATGCTTAGTTATGTTCAGTTTTTATGGATTGATGTGCTACATTAAATAAATATGAGTGGAATTTTGAGCAGAGGGAGGAGTGATACAGAATCTCTGGTGTCTCCATGATCATTAAAGAAAAGCCGCATAAAGTCTGTAATTAAAGGATGTGCGTGACAGACATAATCAGAAATGCATTACCCCAGTCTGCACAAATCAAGCTTTGCGTTTAATATAAATGTTCTACACATTACTGCACATTTCTTTTTAAAGACTCTTGTTTGAGATTACATTTCCTGTCTCTCGAATCATTTAAAATGTTTGCGTTTCTGTGTAATTTATGTGTGCCGCGGCAAAATCTCTGGGCAAACTGTCAGCGGAGGAGTTGCTGTCTGTGGTTAGTTAGAAGCATTAAAAACAACTCAAATATCTCTTTTTTTATGCGCGTGTGTACATGCGGTTCAGTGCTTCGCAACGTCAAAACAATTTTCCTGTTTTCCAGCTTAAAGAAGTGGCCTGATTGAATGGTACGGGACAGATTGGATGCTGCCGTTATGGAGATGGCTTGTTTGCTCATTTGAGACAAATGATTGCCTTCATTTCCCCTGATATGGGCGTGATGGCAGGAGAACGGCAGCCTATTTGCTCTCCTAAACGAGGGCGTAATGGACGCTTTGTGCAACGTTAGAGCGCTCCGCGGCTGCCTTTGAGAGGCTCTTGAGAAATGAACCCTGACAACAGCACAGATGTTCAAAAGGCCTTTCTTCTGTTTAGACGCGTAGACCGTTCGTTTGTTTTTTTGTTTGTTTGTTTGCTTGTTTGAGGAAGCCATTACCAGTCGGCTGCTATGAGCGCTAGGTCTGTCTTTTGAGGAGAGATGAGAGAGAGGAATTCAAATAGATCCATAACTGCTCATAAATACTCAGGCACCATCTTGCTCACACGGACGACATCAAACCGCACGTCTGCCATTCCCAGCTTTTACCTAGTAATCACTTTCTGCTTTGAGCTCGTCTCATCTCTTCCATCTCGGCTCATTCTGTCGAATTATTCTCAGAAAACATTTCACCTCCATTCCCTATTCCTCCGTATCTCTTTCTCTCCATTGTCTCTCCCGCTTTCACCCACTCTTCCCAGAGAAGACCCACAGACCCATCCATTTCTATTAGGCAGGGAAAATGAGCACATTAGGGAAGAGAAGGGGGTGTCGGGCGGAAATGCCCCCCCTTGGGACGCTGAGCTGGGGTAATGGAATTACACTCCATTATCAGACGGAGATGATTCCATTTAGCTGGAGAGGAGCGAGCTACTGTGGAGAGATGGAGTAAGAGAGAGGAAGAGAGCGGGTTCAGTCCATTTTGCTTCATCTAAGCTAATCTTAGCTAAACAACAACCACTGTGTTGGCTATCACGCCATTTCTCCAGAGCTAAGCTTCCAAGAGCTCACCGAACTCGAACAGCCCACTAATGCAGAGGTTCTTAACTCGTTTTGCTTAAGGACGCAGGTTTTACACCTAATGTTGTCTCAAAACAGTATCAAAGTGGCTTACAAAGAGGACAAAGGTAACTCAAGTTTGATTCAACATATAGACTCTGACCAGTGGTGTTATTGTTAACTATCACATATCGATTTGATAACTGAAATTAGGCTAAAACTATATTAAAATATAAATATTATACGGAAATGTAATCTTAAAAATCAATTAAACAATAACACATTTAAACTTAATATAAATATAAAAAACACATACTTAAAATGTGAATTTATACGAAAATAAAAAGTTAATTCAATACATGATTTGAATATACTTAAATTTGCTTTTTTATTTATTTATTTATTTTTTTATTTATTTTTTTTGCTATCAAAATTGTGCACAGCATTTTTTATTCATTAATTATTATTAAAGTTGTTTTTTTTTTTTTTTTTTTTTTTTTTACCCATGCAGTCCTGAGATGTCAGAAAGGATGTGGCCCACCAGTTCAGAACTACTGCTGAAAACAAACTGATGATGGATATACTGCATACTACTAATTTTCTCACTGAATATGTGACCCTGGACCACAAAACTTAAGTCTTAAGTGTCAATTTTCCAAAACTGAGATTTATTCATCACCTGAAAGCTGAATAAATAAGCTTACCATTGATTTGGTTTGTTAGGACTATTGGAAAATCTGGAATCTGAAGGTGCAATAAATAAATAAATAAATAAATAGTGCAAAAATCTCCTTTAAAGTTAAGCTAAGCAAAAAATTAGTTTTGATATATTTATGGTAGAAAATTTCCAAAATATCTTTATGGAACATGATCTTTACTTAATAACCTAATGATTTTTGGCATAAAAGAAAAATAGGTAATTTTGACCCATACAAGGTTTTTGTTTTTTGGCTATTGCTAAAAATATATCCCAGCAACTTAAGACTGGTTTTGTGGTCCAGGGTCACATACAGTATGAGCTATAAGTAGAGCTATAGCAAAAGTGATGTTTTGCTGTTTCAGGGGTAACTCCAAGCAATCTACTTCAGAAGAGACAAGCCATGTCCATATCAAGTGCCTGGATATTTTTTTAAGACAGTTTTGCTAAGTCATCTCCCTCTGGATATCGTTTGGTTCTTTCTCTTCTCAAAGTAATGAACAGAGAGAATAAAGAGAGAAAGAGATTGAAACTGAGACAAGGCTTTGTCTTGTTGGAAGAGGTCTCTGCAAAAGAGTTTGGAAACATGAAGATATATCTGATTTTATTTTTATCATCCGCCTTTATCTTCTATACAGTAATAAAAGGTGAATTTCTAAAACGCATCAGGCAAATTTAAGAAGTAAAATATATCAGTTTAATCCACCAATATTCTTATAATGAATTATTAAAAAGTAAACTGTGCAATTTTTGTGCTACTAGTGGCATCAAATAGAAATGCAATAATCATGATGATAATAATAATAATAATAATAATAATAATAATAATAATAATAATAATAATAATAATAATAATAATAATAATAATAATAATAACAACAAAACAAACTGGTCTTCCCAAAACACTCCCCCGGTCTTGAGATAAACTGGAATACCAGTGGATATCAGTCTTCAGGTGATCATTTCATACACACAATACAATATATGATATCAGCACAGAGTCACAGTGTTTACACTATTTGGAGAAAACAACCTGAATGGCTTATTTTTAGTTGTCTCTGCATGTTAAAGTGGAATTGGAGAAAATATTTCAGCATGGAAAAAAGTTACACACATCATCTTTAAATTATTCATGCTCACATCGTTGTGAAGTGACACACTGAACCTAATTAAATTTGATGTGCACAGTTCAATGTTAAAGTGCTTTTTAATTTGCAGAGACAACTGTAAGTAAGCCATTCGTGGGTTGATTTCCCCAAAGAGTGTAAACACTCTAGTTTTTTGGCATTTTCACACACACACACACACACACACACACACAAAGCTCTTTATCTGAGAACTGTGGCATGTGGCGTCTTTCAACAAATGGTTTAAATTCTGGTGCTGGTCTGCCTGTTTATCCAAATGACAGATGAATTTTTAAAATATGTTAGGAACTAACAACTTTATTCGCAGGTACATTCTTTAACACAATTGTGTGTTTTGGGGGTTACAAAACATTTTTCATGATTTCATTTTCATGATTATTTATCAGATAGAATGTCTCTTTGTGATATATTAAGCCACATTGGCATTTTAAAGTCAATAATTCTGAGAAATAAAGATGCAGTTTTTAAATCTAATGTCATAGTGTGACATATAATAATTGTGACACTATCATTCAAAATTTAGTGAAGTGTGAAGCGAATAATTTCTGTGTCTCTAGTGGCACCAAACAAAACCGCAAACTCTTTGTTTGAGTGACTGACTTGGATGAGTTTGGAATAGAATTACCTGAACAATGTCAGATGTTTAAGACTTCTTCACAGTTATTTTCGCAGGTCTGTTTAGTGCCATAGTGGCGCATGAATTACACGCTTCACCTTTAAGGAAACAGAAGGCAGTGGCTTTATTCCATGTATCATAAATATCACAGAGACATTAGTCCTTGTCTCACAAGTTCCCTCACGTCTTGTGTTTTGACAATGTTCTTGAAAAAGGTGCATGAGCCAAATCACAGGTTGCCAGACAGACTCATAACGGTGCATTTGTGCTAACTCAGTGGCCCTGTCACCTTCATGCCGCACAGTATCATTCCACACTCACCGTGCACTCTTTTGCACATTACATCCATGCATTATCCATAGTAGCTATATGAAGCAGAGCTCATTTGAAGAGCAGTGCTGTATTTATAGACTAGCACCGCAGCGTTGCACGGCTGCTAAAGTCATTTCGAGCACTGGGACTATTTATTTTAAGATCCCCGCTCTTTTATTAGCTCTATTGTGTTTTAGCGATATGAGGGAGTACAGTAAAACTCTCCCCTCAGCATCAGAGATGCCGACCCTAGGAAGCTGGCAGCAATCCATGAAGACAAACCACCATCGTCAGGGTCAACAGGCACACGTGGAGTCTGTCTACAATGATAGCATACGCAAACACACGCACGCCCTTATATATATAGATATATACACATTAGAAAGGAAGTACCGGCGGGCAAATAGGTTTAAAATCCTTACTAACCCCATCGCACCTGACCTAATTTCTGCGTGCACAGGACATCATACTGTACTTCTCAGCATGTGTGTGCGCTCTCATGGTTGGTGGCACCTGCCACGGGCTTCGGAGAGCAGCTGTGTGTGTACAGATGCCATAAGTGTGACCTGTCTGGGTGACCCTCCCTGCAGACACGCACACAGAGTCCTGGAGCTGCAGTAAAAACACTGATGTGGGAAGACAGCCATGACATTTAGGCCTCACTCCACCTCACTTCCTTAGTCATACTTCTGTTCTTTTCCTCTCAGAGTCCTTACTTCAGCCGATACTTCGGCTGCTCTTGGTTTGCGTCTTTTTTCGTGCATTATGACCTCTTTAACAGAATATTCCAGGTTAAATGCAAGTGACACAATTTGTGGCATACGGTGGCATACTTGAACAAATAAAAGGGGGTTATGAAGAGGCAGTTACAAAGCAAACTTGGTCACACTTTATTTTAAGGTGTCCTTGTTACATAAGTTACATGAACTTACTATTACAATAACAATAAATTATCCATAATTGCATGCAAGTAACCCTAATCCTAAACCTAACCCTAACCATATAGCTAGTACATGTAGTTAATTAATATCACTCAGTACTTACATGTATAACTACACTGTAATAAGGGCACCTTGAAATGAAGTGTAACTGCAACATTAAAAGTATAATTTGATGAAAATTATTCAATCTTTTTTGTGTGTGTGTGCTGCAAAGTTGGTCTTATTCATTTTTAAGTGCGTTTTAGGGTTTTATGCTTTGTGTGGCAATGCAACAAAGGCAACAAAGTTGTAAAATTGGATATACATTCAGAAAAGTAAAAAAAATTAATAAATAATAAAATTGGTAAATACCGTTATGCTAAAAGTGCGGTAAACTGAGCTCAACTTGAATTAACAGCAGAATATTATATTGTGTACACACATACACAGCACTAATGAATTCCACAGTAATTGAAATTCTAAATGCTTTCACTGCCAGCTTGCCTTTTGGCTATGACTTCCACCCTCTCAGAGGCTGTTGCTGATGATTTTGGCCTGTTCAGGAGCACCTCCAGCTGGGTGGGAAGGAGAGGCGGCCTCCCTCACTTTATGTTCCCTAGAGCTACAGCGGAGGAGGATTGTATCAGGTCTTCTTGGTGTGCGTGTGCTAATATGACTAGATCATTTCAATATCTTACCAAGAATTACAGATTTGTATTCATTTATTTATTTGTATATGTAGATGCATGTTGACAAAGCTTACAAAATTAAAAGACAACATATTCAAATCAGTGGTTAATTTGCTTAGATTCGGACATTTAGGTCACATAAAAACTTTTGCAATGCTCATGAATTCAGAGTGACCTTAAGTACTTTTTGGTTTAAAGCAAAGCGAGCGTGTGATGAAGGGTGTACAAGTAAACTGCTCAGCCATTTCTTAAAAAGAAAAAAAAAAAAGGTTTTCAATATGTGGACGGTCTAAAAAGATTGTTCTGAAAGAGAGTAGGTGGAGCAATAACAAAAAAGGAGGGGGACACACCACCTCTTCTTACCGTTCTCGGGGTGTTCCATCTCTCCGATGCTGCCGTCTGGGGTAGTGCGTTCGTAGTGGTCTTCAGGTAGGGCGAGGGGCCCGATACGGGGCCCTGAAGAACTCTTACTGCTGGGTGTCTCTGACTCTTCCAGACCGCTGTCGTAGTAACTGTGCTGAGAGGGATCCTGCAGATCTTGCGCCTGATTGGCTGTGGAGAAGGTCACTCGGCGATGTGGGAGCTGTGATTGGACAGAGACAGAGAGAGGTCGAAGGTCAGTATGCATGTTGATGACATTAGCAGGCATCTGATTTTCAGTGTAATTCAAGGGAACAACTATTTACAATGAATAAAGGATTATGTACAATTTCACAAAATCGTACTTTTACCTCATATACAGTATATAGTGCTGCTAACCTTAGGTATTAAACTTATTCTGCACCATTTGTGCCTCAAGCATGGATGATAAATTATGTGTATTACTGAAACAAGGTGTGCTATTACTTTCTAAGCTATCAGGCTTTATTGATAATAAAAACCCAAGGAGGAGCCCAAGTTATATTGAGGAACCAAAATACCATAGAGACTTGGCAGTGAGCTCTTTAAACTTTGGCCAGTGAGCAACTTTCCATCAATATTCAAGAACACCCTAGTAACCATCTAGTGACTTTCTAAAAATGCTCACATATTCCCCTAGAAAAATATCCAAAATCTATCAGCTGATAATTAATGTATATAATTTTCAATTAGGATATTTACAAATTGAATTAGAATTATATAGTTTTGCTGTAAATAATAATTAAAATAATAAAAAAAGAATACACAATTAAATTCAGTCATTTTTATGCTACAAGTGAATTTAGGCATCACATAAATTATATATATATATATATATATATATATATATATATATATATATATATATATATATATATATATATATATACAAATTCTGAAATTTGCTAAAGATCACATTTAGAAGTGTTATTCAATTATTAGATGATGGCAAACTGCAAATTAAATGTAAAATGAATAGTTAAATATCCAGTATTGAACGTACCTATACTGACAAAAACATTGCTGATAAAAATTACTTTTTAATTAAATTAATACTTTTATACAACCAAGTCATATCAACTTGATCAGAATTGATATTAAACTTTAAAATTGCTACAGAAAAAAATTAAATAAAAATAAAAATTAAATAAATGCTGTTTTTTTTTTTTGTTTTTTTTTTTCAAATTGTTATTCATTTAAGAAGAAAAATGTATCAAGGTTTCCACAAAATTATTAAACTGTTTCCATCAAAATTAAAAGAAATACTGTCTTGGTGAGAATAAGAGAATTCTTTCAAAAATATTTCTTACTAACCATAAATTTTAAAAGATAATAAAATATATCATGTATTGCTAACATGAATATTAAAAATTAATTAGCACTCAGCAAGCAGATGCTGCTTTCCATGCAATACAACATCCACTAATCACAAAGGTATGCTGATCTATGTAGAAATCGTAGCACGAGTCTTTGCGGAGAACCACAGCCATTAGCAATTGCACATACATTATTTCTCTTATGTCTAACTATGTATGCATCGTCTCAGAGCAAATCCCTCGGCACATGCTGGCTGTACATCCCAGAGTAATACGTTACACAGAGACCTCAACACACACTCTCACACGCACCTAAGACTCAGTGAGGAGTGTATTAAGCAAGTGTTAGCTAAATCCAGTGTGACTTCAGAAGCCAGGTTTGATAAGGATGATAGAAGCCACAGCTCTCCCACAGGAGAAGCCCACTTCACACCCCACCCCTCCCTCCAGCAGCACACCGACGAGAGAATAGGACATTTCGTCAAGATGGAATGAGACAGCTCGCAAATTGGCATTTGGAGCTAGACGGAGACCACTGTCAGCCACCCAGCTCTCCGAAACACATCAACCCTCCACATACCAATCACAAAGCACAAACCTTCAGAGAGAAAGAGAGAGACAGAGAGTAAAAACAAGCAGAAGAACTCTACTCATCCTCTCACTGTTATCAATAATACAGAAATGTTCCTCAACCACATTTCTTTTTCATTTTCAGACTTTCAATCTCTCTGTTTCTCTCTCTCCTTCCTCATATCATGCTATCGAGTTGCCCCAGGGAAACACTACTTCATTTCTGCCTCCCTTTTCCCTTCTCAGCCTCCTCTTCACCTCCACATACTCGGTTTGAGAGCTTAGCTGCGATTTGTTTGTTTTGTTTAATTTTCAATGTAAACATGCTCTTGCACAACCCTCTTCTCTGAACACCCAAAGCTGCTTGCGTCGCACATAAATTGTTTCTGAGTGTGAGGAAACTTCCAACGTAACACAGAGAAATAACTGACCGCACTGCTCTTAATCTCACACTGTCTGCAGGTGACAATGACGGTCTTCTGGAGAACGCAAAGCATTTCCCAAGACAGGTGAGAGGACCTTGCCGTCCAGACTATAAGTGCCTCCATTGCCAGATCTAATAAAGGCTGTGCAGAGGATGGATAATGATTGTATTGCTGTGAATGTGATACTTTACGTTTGCTGAAAGAAATGACGATTGTTCGCTGGGGGAGGGGCAGTTGCTCCGAGATGATTTTATGACTGAATCAGGCACTTATTTATGCACACCTGCAACTACACATGAAAGTAAGTATTGAAAAAAGCATATGGTTAAGCTAATTAACTGTATTACTAAAAGTCTGAATATTTTAGAAAAAACTAAAGTATCTTGTGCAAAAATACAGTAAAATTACTGCGAGTAAAAAAAAAAAAAAAAAAAAAAAAAAAACTGTTTTTTATTTTAATGTACTGTAAAATGCAATCTGGAATTGCAATCTCCTTATTAGTCTTCAGTGTCATGTGATCCTATGATTTCAAATTATTTTCAATGCTGAAAACAACTGTGCTGCTCAATATGTTAATGAAAACCATGATACTTTGTTACTTGATACTTTTTTTTTAAATGTATTTAACAACTAAGTATTTTTGCCACATTCTTTGCTGAATAACTATTCATTTCTTATTCATTTATGTTCTTATAAAATTATACAGTATATAAATAATGATCATATTAGTAATGAAGTAAAAGTGTAAAAAGAAAAACATATATACTGTTTTGTGCCACATAATGTAGTTATAAGACTTTTTATTTAGGTGGGAATTTACTTAGACTTCAAATGTACATTTTGTTAATGAAGATAATTAGAGAATTTGCTTCAACGTTTTCGGAGACATGACCTCCAGGGCATCAACAGCCACGACCGGTTAAACATAAGATATAATTTGTTTTGGGTAAATCAGATGGGCAGTCTTTGGTCTAATGAATCTGTTATTTGTTCCAGAGCAAACATTGTTTCTGCTGAAAGCAAAATCTCATCACACTATATTTTATGTAACATTAATGCTGTATCTTAGAGCATGGCTTTTATGATGGCTGTTGTTTATGTTTATTATTCACTAAATAACGTTTTATATTATATATTATTTTGACATTATAACAGTCTTGCGTGTTCGTGATGGTGATTTTTGAGACATTGTTCTGCCATTAGATGGTGACAGGTGACTCTTTCAGAAATCAGCATTTATGACTTTTATACTAAAAGAGACTGGAATGGAAGTTATTTTTACTTTTAATAACAGCTTGTAAGAAGCAGGTAAAAAATGCAGTGAGCAGCAGTGAGCAGTACGACAAAAATAGAAAGATTTCCTCAGCGGACATTCAAAGTAATGTTTTATTGTGAATATGAGATTGAGATTGAGCTGATGAAAGTAATCAGATGTAGGTAATCACACCCGCTCAGTCCATCTCTCTCACACAATAATCGTCATAATACAGTGAGCTTTTAATTAAGTAATACAATAAGTTTTTAATCAAGCAACTCAGCATTCCTTCTTTACTGTAGCTGGATGTTGCTGATTTGTTGCTTTATTAAGCAAGAGCAATTCAACTAACACTGATTTTCAACTAAATGTCTATGTTGCAACCTATCACACATTATTTCAGTATGGGTGAATGGAAATTTCCACCATACAAACACGTCCATTAATGAGGACATATCCCCTTTATTTCATCTGTGTTGCAGTTGCTAAATTTAATGAATGGAAAAGGAAGAGCTGGAGATAATTAGCCAACCCTTAAGTGCATCTGATGTAACGGTAGTAGGGCATTAGTGGAGCTTTCCACCATCTTGATGCACGCAATGGCTCAAGAGAGGCTTCAAAACCTTTGGTTGCAGCATGTAACACTTTGGCCTGTCTTTTTAACACATGGCTCCTCTCCTCTGCTCCAGATAAAATAAAGATAAGCTGCACAGTGCACGTTTGTGTAAAGCACAACATTTCTATTCAGAGAGGCAAATGTTTTTTTTTTTTTTTTGCTGAGGGATTCATTTTAGACCACTCGCCGTATCTGCTACGAGGCCGGCCATCCCCTTGTGCTGATAAACAGAAGAGTGCAAAGTCTCCAGTGGGTGCGTGTGGATGAATACACACACACACACACACACACACACTGCTCTATTGTCCTCCCTGTTCAATAAGAGACGAGGTGAATAATACCAGATGAGCAGCTCTGAGCTTATTGGATCCCTGCATCTGTATCTATGCGTGTGTGTTTCATTGTATCCCGTTCCTCATTAGTTTTCTCTGTCCGTGTGGACGATAAGACAGTGAAGGGCTACTTTGTGAAACTCTAATCCATACTCTTGCACAAACACGTATGCATAGATGATACAGTGGATGTGCTCCTATGATAATATGATTCCTGTATCTCATTCCCAAACTGAGGTGAGTAAAAGAGAGAGTGGAACAGAATACAGAGAAGGTTTCGAGCACAATATGTGTGTACAGAGAGTTCGTTTCTCTGTACTTCTTGTAAAAGCTGCTTTTGTTCTCCCTCTTGGTGTAATTCTACTAGTTTAGCCCCCAGCTAAGACAGCGCTCGCTCACAAACAAAAGCAGCTCCCACTACTAACCTCCCTCCCTCATGCTGTCGGTCTCAGTCTCCCTCCCTCTGTTCCAAGCTAGAGGGCAGGTGCCAGGGTTGAGTTATGTAAGGAATGACAGCTATGCCTGAGGACGGGATTGGTTAGCTGGGAAAAAGCACCTGTGGGACTCAAGTACCTGCCTCAGTCCTCAAACTGCAGAAAAGCTTTGATTCCTGTTAACAGCATCAGAGAGATGTGTAGAGAGAGAGAGAGACAAGAGTGCAGGGAGACGAAAGTGGGAGTGATTTCGGTGACTATGAGGGATGGAGATGCCGAGGCGCCAGCAAGCCAGATATGATGGAAGGAGTGAGGTGCACAGATAAGGTGAAGAATAAAGTATGAAGAGAGTGATTCATTTGGTCGTGTGGGAATGGAACTGATTTTTTACGCGAATGTAAAATCAAACTTGCCTTGTTTAATGTCTTAATACATATTTCTCCATGTTATTCCAAAGAAATAATGTTCTGTGTAATCGTTTTCCTCCTCCCTAACTTAATTATTATATTATATTATATTATATTATATTATATTATATTATATTATATTATATTATATTATATTATATTATATTATATTATATTATATTATTAATTTGTAAAATAATTTTTAAATGTATATTTATTAAATATAAATACAAAACATAATATAATATAATATAATAACAGAAACCGATTTAATGCATTCTTGAATAATAATAATAATAATAAACACACTGACCCCTTCTGAATAGTTTCTCATTGAAGGACCTCTTTCACTCAAAAGTATGCCATATTATGAAATAAAATGGACTTTGTCTGAAACTGAATCTAAACGAATCTAAATGACAAAATGAATCAAAAGCTACACCCTGAGGGTACGTGGTCTTAAAATCGTTGATAGAGCTGTGATTTTAGTTTCTTTTCAGAAAGGCAGTATTGTACTGTCAAACCACACAGATATTTAGCACCTCCCCCTAGCCCCCACCCCCCACTTCATTTATAACCGAGTCAAGACTCATTTGCAAACTTGAAGGCTTTCAGCAGATATATCCTCCCCTGAGGAGCAGGGAGACAACACTCTACTCTCTATAGCTCTGTCGCACTCACTCCCATTCCATCCAATGCCTCGCCAACACGAGCTCTTAATGCTACATTAGCATGTGTGTCTTATTTAGCTAGAAGCCAGCGGGCCAGGTCTAAACTCTGCCTGTGGATTAGAGAGACGAGATGTGAGCAGACAGCAGCTGCCCAATCACCTGATTTAAGACTAACAACCTCCAACAGGCCCTCAGACAGACATGCTCTGCAAACGCTTTGCAACAGAGCCAAGGTGCTTTTCGGATGGTGCTAGTGTCTTAGTGATAGAGCAGCAGACAGACTGTCACTTTTCCATGTCAAATTCGGTATCAAAAGCTGCACAAATTTGTAGAGAACTTCATTTCATCATGCCTTAAATGCCTGTTTTTGCCACTGTCATGGATGGCGCCTATCTGTTTTGCAAAATAAATAGGCATTATGTAAATTTTAAATGGAAATGAAGTGTGACCTACTAAACATAACTCAAATGGAAATGAGCGGTCAGACTAGACAGGAAAAACAGATGACTTAGAATGAATTACAAGATATTCAAAACACTATAAATATCAAACAATGCCTTGTTTTGTCCACACGGTTAAACTCACACAGACACAGACACACACACACACACTCAATATTCAGTCATGTTATCATTTGAATTCCTTTCACATGACCTGAGGAGCAGCTAAAAGCAACACGGAGTGACAGGTCTTACGGTTTGTCATGGCAACAGGGGTCCGTGATGGATATATTACAGTACTGACTGAGGTAGAGCGACACTTGCATATTCACATATACACACACAGCCCCCCAAATCTCCCTTCAACACAACAAATCAACTTTAAAAACATCAAGAGTGTCTGTGAATATATTTTCAATTTACTGCCTCAGTGCACCAAACATATCAGCTCTCAAACGCTCAGATATCGCTGGCAACACAAGCGCAGCATGCCAATCACACACTTATCAGCTCAGTTTAGATTACTCTGGAAGTTACAGTGTCAAGGGTATTTCCGATCAGTGAGACACTCATACACTGGCATCTGGGGACGATTGTGAGCTGGTATTAAAACACCTGAGCTCTGCTACAATTGGTTCCTCCTAAGAATCAGACAGAAAATGTTCATTCCAATATCCGTGTGAACTCAAGTCCACCAAACAAAATAAAAGATACGGTCAAAACCACACACAGTCGTGACGGGCGAGAAGTCATGTGTAAATGTACTGGAAACATGCATTTCATTGTAGAAGAAAAAATATAAAATAAATAAAATAAAATGTGTGTGTGTGTGTGTGTGTGTGTGTGTGTGTGTGTGTGTGTGTGTATATATATATATATATATATATATATATATATATATATATATATATATATATATACAGCATGTGTGCATTATCTATATTGATCTTAAACTGAAATTGATATAATAATAATTTATCTCTATTCATCACTGAATTCTGAAATAAACACTTCTTCAAAAATATCTTTCTTGTTGAACTTTTGAGCAGTCATTTAGACCTATATGACTTTCTTTGCAAAATTAGCAAAATGTTAAGTTGTTTTCAATATAATGAAACTTTAAGATCCAAAAGTTTTTTTTTTTTTTTTTTTTTTTTTTTTAATGACTAAAATGTTAATTTCTCATATCTCTTTTGTAATTCTTTATATTCAGACTTGCCTTGCTACGATCACTTACGTCACAGTTTATCATCAAGTCAGTTTCAGCAACTTCAGAGACTTATATTTCAGTCTGTTCCTCCCACGAAACTATTGTATGACTTCCATTTCAATGTATGGAGCACTTTTATGATGTAATTTTGGAACTTGATGGTCTGGATCTTCTTCCTCTTTCATCATATAGACGAGTGACAAACACATTCTTGACGAAAATACCTCTCTCTCTCTCTCTCTCTCTCTCTCTCTCTCTCTCTCTCTCTCTCTAAAGAATCCAGGTGGCAAGTAAATAAATCCAAAGTAGGCCCATACACAGACAACTACTATAACTACAACTTTGTCATGGTGGGGACTTTCCATGATCTTGGAGACTGAAATAATATGTCCCAAAACTATGCGCTCATAAACCTTTCTGCAACCTTTTTTAGATATTCATTAAGACGTTATTTAGCATGTTTATGTTCCCCGATATGCAGGTGATTTCAGGTTTTACTATCCCTACAGGGACCAACTGTAGATAGCATAACCCGACCCACGCACACAAATATTTAGCATACACTAGGCTCAACTGGAGTTAATTCCTTTAAAGGCATGCACTTATAAGAGAGGGTGAGTTCTTAAGCTGTTGAGATATATGTTTTCCTTCAGGCAAACTTCAGAAAACAAACACACACACACACACATAAACTCACGAAACCCGACACCTCCCTCTATTTAAACGATACCACAGAGTAACGGCTCAATAGTTAATCTCTCTTGATGTTCTTTGTGTTTGAAGGAATTGAGCAATTGCTACATTAGATGACTATTGGCCCTTTGAGGCTATAATATAAACGTTGAAATGGCGCATACGAAAGGCATATGTAGTTTTTTGTCAGATTTTGTCGATTAATGTCACGGAAATGATGCTGGCTGATACATATTTATTGTTATATGTCACCTTAAGTGGAAAAATTGTGCCTTGAAACGTATTCCTCTTCATCTTTCCTTTGCAAACACATACTACCTCACTGAATATACAGTCTAAGCCAGCCTAAGATGGTCTGCTTGTCTCGTAGACTGGCCTGTTGGCTGGTTTTAAAGTAAATTGGGGATATTTAAAAATATTACTTTACTTCTTGCACATTTATTTGACACTTTCAAAGTGAAATGTCCGGTAAGTGGAGCTAAAATTGTGTTCAGTTTTACCTTAAACAGATGAACATGAATCCGGCAGTGTTTCATTATTTTGGTTGTTGTACACCACACAACAGTTCGAGAATTAAATGTCCAGTAAGAGGCACCAAAAGTTTAATGCTCTATTGTGTTTTAATATGACACACCAACGTGCAATAAACCCTACCCAAAACCTGACCGATATTGTTACAAACAAATTTGAGCAAAAAAAAATATATATATTTGCTGACAATTTAGCTCACTTCTACAAGTATCTGTGTTGTTTTATCATTACTCGTATTTCATCGGACCCAAGAGCTCCACATCACAAATGCAGTGCTGCACCAGTGGAGCTACCTAGCAAGTTTACTACAATAGAAAATCCATACATGTGGAGCTGGTTTTGTTATATAATCATCAAAATGTATCAGTTTACAAATCATGTGGCATCTATGGCAAAAGCAAGGAACCATGCAAAAGTCTTTATTAATCGATAATATGTCCTTGTATTCATAAATTGTGTAGAAAAGAATAAAAGTAGTAGTTGTTTTACTGAGTCTCGTGTTTATTTCAGCTAGAAATTGCAGTTAATTGTATGTATAGTGGTGTTTTGTGGAGTTTCTGAAAAATGTAGGTGATTGTAAATTTTTCGGTCCCACTTTATATTAGGTGGCCTTAACTACTATGTACTTACATAAAAAAATAAGTACAATGTACTTATTGTGTTCATATTGTATTGTAAAACACTTTTGCTACTATTGAGGTGGGATATGGGTAAGGTTAGGGAGAGGGTTGGAGGTATGGGTAAGTTTAAGGGTGGGTTAAGGTGTAAAGTATGGGTCAACAGTGTAATTATAAATGTAATTACATAAATTAAATACAGATGTAATTACATGTCGTTGTTTTTTTTTTTTTTTTTTTTTTTTTTAAATAAGTTCATTGTAAAAAACATGTATCTACACAATAAGTGCATTGTACTAAATAATTAATTAAAATGTAAGTACACAGTAGTTAAGGCCACTTAATATAAAGTGGGTCCACTTTTTCCAATGAGCCAACCAGCTGAAAACCAGCAAACCTGCTTAGGCTGGTCAAAAATGTTTCTACCAACGTGGTCACCTTTTGATGTTCAGTAATTCCTTCATTCTCTTTCTCAATCACTGTCATTCCTTTAGCCCATCTCTTTTTGTGATGAAAAGAGAGGAAAATTAAGATGGAAGAAGAGTGAAAGAGGCAGAGATAAAGTGATGAGCAGCAGTCACTCACTGTGTCTCTTTGAAGGACATCGATTGAGTCATCTATTCCCGACGGTATATACGGTCCTCAGTATTTTCAGACAGGTTTGGTGCGGGTATGTATGTGTGTGTGTGTCTGTGTGTGTGTGTTTGTACGTGTAAATGATTTTTATCTCTGGAGGGGGAGGGATGAAAGAGTCTTGATGGAAGGACATCAGAGACAAGAAAAAAAAAAAAAACACTCAACCAAACAACATACCTCTGACTAGCATTAGCATGTTATCATCAAATTATCCAAATTTAGCCATTTTAAAACGTTAAAATGGATTTGTTCTGCAGTCTGTATGAAAATAAAATATGAGGTAACAGTCATTGTTTAAATATTGAAAATATTAAGAAATATTAATTAGCACTGTATCTCAAATAATAAAATTAAAATAAAGATAATATCTCTGAACAAATATTTACAATGGCAACCAAAGTACTAGCAGAATAGGATAAAATTACTGTACAGAAAATGTTTCATCATGGGTCAATACATATCAGTGCTCTCCGACAATGGCTACAGATGCTGCTGATAGAGCTTTATTTGTATTGTACTGAACACCAAAAATTACTGTAATTTATGGTTTCACACTGAGTAGAATCTGCGGTAACCATGTTAACATCTTTTTAAGGGTTGCTAAATGATGAATAATAGGTCCAAATCGTTCATTAGTGCTTAAACGCTTTGTTCTCTCACAATGACCTCATGCGGGAATCGTAAGCGATTTTAGCTTTAGCTAGTTAGACTCAGTGGCTTCACCTTCACAGTGGCCACTGCTGTGTTAATGTGTATGACTTTCACAGAATGTGCCACAGACCTGGGAGGCAGGTCACTTCCTCTGGTGCTCCTGTCTTCCTCTCCCCATGGTCCTCTCATTCCCTGATTCCCTCTTTGCTTCCATTTTTCCTTCCCTCTCTCCGAGCAGGACATTAATCAGCTGGACACTGAGTATCTCTCTTTCTCTCTATTTCTCCCCCTATCTCTACTTACAAACAACAACCTCTTATTCCTCTGAAGAAAATCAGGAGGTCATTTTAGAGATGCCTGTCTATTTGTGTGTGTGTGTTGGTAAGTGTTTGTAAAAGAGCTGAGTGGCGTTCTCTGTTAGCTAGACATCCTGCTATCAGATAGCTGCTGGCACAACCCGTTCTCATCAGTCTGCGTATAAATAACACGACTTTACACTTTCTATTTGCGTGTAATGCATACGCCAAATGCCATTTTTGCGTGCATATGATACGCCAATCCTTCCCATTAATTTCGGTGGAGAGCAGATGCGTCCAAATAACACGCATCATCTTCAGCGGCAGTGACGTCACCAAGCGAGGCTCGTTCAGTTCACCTGATGCGCGTACACCTTCAAACAGGTAAGCAAGGGTAAATATATT
The DNA here is from genome assembly GCF_003368295.1 of Carassius auratus. NCBI lineage: Eukaryota > Metazoa > Chordata > Actinopteri > Cypriniformes > Cyprinidae > Carassius > Carassius auratus. The sequence continues at coordinate 28,421 of NW_020528054.1, forward strand.
TTTTTATTCTTCTTTTTGTAATGATATCACGTGGTTAAGCGTATTGTTTTAATTATTTCAGTATTTCTGCATCACGTTAGACAGGGCCGTGTTTTTAAAGGGCAGTTTATGCTCCAATTATGGGTCAGTGGGCTGCTCAGCTAGCCTACCATTGTCATTAGCCTAAGCTAACCTGTACTGTTTATAGACCTGTTGCAGTTTTAAATAAATTTATGATGTGACATATAGGTCTTCAGCTTTTAGACATGACTAATACAAGCACAACAAAGCACCCAACCCAATATCGCGTGATAATCGTGATCGTGTAAAAAGTCCACACATTTAGCATATTTTTACAATACTAGCCTAACTTTTGCTTGACCACGTCATGTGTAGCCAATTCACACACAGTAACTACAGCATATTTACCATGCTTCTCCTACTGTAACCGTAGTTTTACTCTGGACTTTGTAACGCACATAACCACGACATTTACTATGGGTTTACCATAGTAACCATAGTTTTACTCTGGTATTTGTATTCACTAACACACAATAACCACGACATTTACTATGGGTTTACCATAATAACCATAGTTTTACTCTGGTATTTGTAGTTACTAACACACAATAACCACAACATTTACTATGGGTTTACCATAGTAACCATAGTTTTACTCTGGTATTTGTATTCACTAACACACAATAACCACGACATTTACTATGGGTTTACCATAGTAACCATAGTTTTACTCTGGTATTTGTATTCACTAACACACAATAACCACAACACTTACTATGGGTTTACCATAGTAACCATAGTTTTACTCTGGTATTTGTATTTACTAACACACAATAACCACAACACTTACTATGGGTTTACCATAGTAACCATAGTTTTACTCTGGTATTTGTATTTACTAACACACAATAACCACGACATTTACTATGGGTTTACCATAGTAACCATAGTTTTACTCTGGTATTTGTATTCACTAACACACAATAACCACGACATTTACTATGGGTTTACCATAGTAACCATAGTTTTACTCTGGTATTTGTATTCACTAACACACAATAACCACGACATTTACTATGGGTTTACCATAATAACCATAGTTTTACTCTGGTATTTGTAGTTACTAACACACAATAACCACAACATTTACTATGGGTTTACCATAGTAACCATAGTTTTACTCTGGTATTTGTATTCACTAACACACAATAACCACGACATTTACTATGGGTTTACCATAGTAACCATAGTTTTACTCTGGTATTTGTATTTACTAACACACAATAACCACAACACTTACTATGGGTTTACCATAGTAACCATAGTTTTACTCTGGTATTTGTATTTACTAACACACAATAACCACGACATTTACTATGGGTTTACCATAGTAACCATAGTTTTACTCTGGTATTTGTATTTACTAACACACAATAACCACAACACTTACCAGGATTTTACCACAGTAACTGTTTTTACTCTACACTATTTGTAAAGCACAGTAACCACTAAGTTTGCCATGCCTTTAATATCTTTTTGTGATGTAATTGTAATTCAGTGTTTTTTCTGTCTTGCAGTTACGTCGGATTACATACTCCACAACAACCTGTAATCCAGCAGATCTTTAAAGAAGCCATCTCTTGTAAAATCTCTCTCTCTCTCTCTCTCTCTCTCGCTCTGCTAGAATTAACAGGGAACTTCAACTCCACGCTCCCAATGCTGATACTGAAGAAGCTGTCAAGGGGGCTGAACAAGTCCTTCAAAGGATCAACCCTTCACAGGTAATGTTGAAGACTCTTAGTTATAACTGATTTGCTTTAATGAACGCATCCTTATATTATGTGTTAATCAAATATTTTGGTCACAGATCATTTTAACACACTGTCTCAACATGTTTATATTTCAGGAAGGCCTGTCATGAGATTTGAATTTGACCATCTTGTGCATTTATGAAGAAGACCAAAAGCTGCAAAGGCAAACACTTCCAATGGTACGTCAGATACATTTTTCTCAGCATTTGATGTTTCTTAAATTTTGGTTCACTTAGCCCATCAGGAAGAACACTCAACAAAGAGCATGTTGTAGTAGTAATAATTCATCCAATAATCATATTATATTGCACAAGCGTACTTGTACAAAATTCTACAACTTTTACTCCTACTGCTGTTATTGGCCATTACCACAGCTCCCATCAGATTGTGCCCATTGTAAGAGTGTTTATATCATGAAGTTTAAATGAAGTCCATTGTATTCTTTATTAATCTTTACAAATTGGTGCCGCCTCTTCCTGTTTCAACAGTACATGATATCTGTCCACACTTCATAGTCTGCCTTTCTTTCTATGGTGATGTTACTGAACACATCTGTCTTAGAAGCAAGAGAATGGAAATCCTAGTTTAACTTTTCAAGTGCTACAAATCAGATCTTCAATGAATTTGGGCAATCAGATCACTTAAAGTTGTTCACACAAAGACCAATAACTATAATGAGAAGTATTTTAGCATCCACACCAACAGACAATACTGTACAATTACTGCTATGCACACTGCAGTTACAGTATGTTGTATTCTGCCATTTGTTGTTGTCAGTGTTTTTGTTGTTCATAATGTGATAAATTATCTTTGTTTCTTCTTGCAGGATTTCTCACAGATTACTTAATCATTCTTCATCAGCTCTTCACAATATCAGCCCATTCAAAAGCTTCCAGATCTTCCTCTCTTGTGTGACACATCTGCTCTCAGTCCTTTACTGCCAACCTCCAGTCTTAGCATTTCTGCTTGTATTCATTTTTCCTCTACATTCATCACTCCAATCTCTACTATAAGCACTCCTGTGTATATATATATATATATATATATACATAATAATTATTATTATTATTAACCATTTATTTGTTTTGCATTTATTCACAATAGAAGCAAACAATGATTACAGGATATATGTTTTTAAAGGTGATAATTGTAAAATATTGGAGCATTGTTCTTAATCATTTTTGCCTATTTGGTTGATAAAGGGAAGAAAACAATATATTTTCAACTGTAGCCTTGATTATTCTTTGGCATCTTTTGTCAGGATTTCTGTAAACAAATTCCCTTTTTATTTTTGAATATTAAACTTATGTTTTTTGAAGGGAGTTTCTGTTGCAATTTTCTTTGTTTGTTTTCACTTAGTTACCTCTATGCATTTTTTTTTTTTTTATCAACTTTTCTTTTTTTTTCATAGTGGAATAAACTGGAGAGAGACTGTTCTGGGCACTATGTTTATCTGCGAAAAGTTTGACATATCAATAAACACTGTAAAATGACTAGACAATGAGTGATTGATGTCATGATGTTTGTTTGTTTGTTTTCTATTCCTATAGTTCAACTGGTGGATCTAAGAATGGCAAGTTTTTAGGGTCCATTTCCATGAAACGTAGATGTGATAAATTGTTTACCTTTAATACACTATAAATACATTGTAAATATTACAGAAGGAAAATTGAGTAGTAGAAAAATATTGTGTTTAAATAATCTTCAGAGGTGTTTTTTTTGAGCAAATGAAACATTTTGACATTTATTTTTCACACAGTATATGCAAACTTTTGAGTTTAAGTACTGTACACTAATATTAGTGTAAACAATGTAGCCTATTCAATACAATGGGAATCATTATACCTTCGTTAAAACACAAAACAAAAAAACACCTTTAATCAACGTATTTCTTGCTGCATCAGGGTAACTGCAGCTTCTGTCCATTCACTACAGGAACCCGGAAGCTCCCGGCATAAATGACCATATATGTACAAGTTAGTGTGACGCCTCTGCTCAACTGGGTTGCCATTGGCTTTGACGTTCCCTTGGCTCTCGCAGAACTCGCTGTGATTGGACTATCTTTTAACCCAAATTATAAACCGCTTAATGTTGCAAAGTCCGTTTGACTGTAATTATTACGTCAGTAACACCTTCAGTTAACAATGCAGTGTTGCTATGTCGTGAGAAATTACCTCTTTACCGAAATCGTAACCCTAACCCTAAGCACAACTCCAATAAACTCCAAATACCAGCGCTAATATTACTCGCGTTCAAACGATAGAATGGCAGAGGCTTATGGGTAATGTAGTTTAAAATGTTTAATAATTAAAAAATGGGAAAATGCAATCTTGTTTAACAAAGGGTAATCTAAACATGTTCATTGTGCAAACATTCATGACATATTTAAGAGGCAGGCTGAAATTCGATATTTTACTAAGTGCACTTTTTTAAACACCTTTATACCACCTTTCCATATATGATTGAAAACTCTGTCCAACATTATTTAATTAGCATAGCATAAGTAGTTGTCCTGCCAATTTTTTATTTGACACTATAATCAGACTTTGATTTACAGCCATTTGAAATTTACATTTTTTTGCTCTTCTAGGGGACTCTACTGGGCCCTTGAAGATGGAAGGGCAGTAAAACATACACATACCTTTTCTCATCATGGACAACAGACTGTGCTGAGTCATAATTTTTAAGTTTTTCTTTTCAACAAATTGCCAATATGTAAGTTGTAAGTCATGTTTATCTTAGAATAAGAATAGAACCATAAAAATATACATCAGTGCCTATTTGGAATAGGCTCCAAATATTGAATTATATCAGGTGCAAGGATACAGTATTGAAAGTAAACAAAGACACCAATTTAAACAACCAATACATACTGTGACACTTCATTGTACTTTCACAGTGTCAATGTGTCATTCATTAAGACAAGGTACAGAGAGTGTGTAGTTTATAGTGCAAAGCCATACAATTCATGCAATGCAAAGAATCATAATATTAAGAGCTAATTTGTGTCTCTGTGTAAAATACTCCTCATATTTGTCCTCCTCGGGTACTAAACATCAGTAATGTGCATGCTCATCTTGCTTATTATACAGTACTGGATTCATGTTGATCTTTCCCTTGTCCATCACCTTCAGTTGTACATGAAATTCCTGCAGCATTATAGTCCATGCAGTATCTTCTAATGCAGCTTTCAGCCTGCCCTTCATCTAACTGAATGTCATTAATGTAACCAAATGTTCATTTCTTAATTAAAACACATTTAACTATTGTTTACAAAATTAAATGGTGTATTTACCAAACACCATTCTTAATATAGAATATTCACCCTACTTTATTATCCAACACCATGTGCAGTACTTTACTGGAGGATACAACATAAAGACAACTAAAGTAGTGTATTAAGACAAATGATATACAATTTTTAACAATATTAAAAATGGGTTATGTTAAAACCATGTTTTTCTAATCAGATGAAACCATGCAAATGCATGCATGGTGAAATGTCTTGAGCCCCAAAGAATCACATCAAGTTTTTAGAGCTCTCCTGCTTTTCTTCCTCTTCTTGCTTGTCCATGTCCTGGACATATCATAATCTTCCATGTCATACATTTTTTTTTGCAGTTGTTATGCAGCACCCTACAGCACAACTGATGAACAAAAGACATGTTACTAATTTAAATCAAATATCTTTATTGTCACAATACAATGAACACAAGTATACAGGTGATGAAAGTCTTGGGTGCAGACTGCAGCGTGACAGTATGGATGACAAATGAATTAATTCATGAATATATATGAAATACAAATTCTGAATATATATATATGCAACACACATATATAAGGGACTCAATTCAGGTAGATAACAATATATGTTAAAAATTATGCTATACAAAGAGCATGAATTGAAAACAATAATAATCACAGTACACATACATCTCTGCAGTAAAGCACGGTATGAATTAGTGCAAACAGAATGTCAGGGTGCATAATAATATTGAGTCCAGTCAGCATAACTGATAAGAGTGCAGGGCATATGAGGTTGGTGGGGTGTGTATGGTTTTACTGGTATGAGTTCAGTTCAGTCTGATTGCCTGTGAAAGGAACTTGTCTCACTGTCTGCTGGTGTAGGTTCTGTGATAACGTCTGCCTGATGGTAACAGTGAGAGCAATCCATGGCTCGGGTGGCTGGAGTCTCTGACGGTCCTCCTCACACTCCACCTTGTCTAGCTGTCCTGGAGGGCCAAAACATGTATTTAGGTTATGGTAAATCAATAAACAATATATAGTATTTTTATTTATAATTGTTGCACTGGACTTAACATTGATTCTTGTTGGGGATATTGGCCAAAAGAATCCCACCACAACTAGCTCTCGTTGTTTAGCTGTGATGTTTACTTTGCAGGCCGTAACATCTTAGCTGTCGCAGTAGAGCGGTTTGTGAATGCAGTCTTCACAGAAGATAACTGATGGGTTCAGGTAGCAGTGATGCACTCGGTGGCCATTCAATTGATATCTTCATCAATTGGCTTCATCTTAATTCAAACAAACAGACAAAACAATAAGTCAGCAATAACAGCAATAACCATTCTAGAGTAATAGTGTTGGTGAATAAAGTTGCAGGTGTCAGTACTCACCATATTCAGTCATTTCCTTCCCAAATCACAGAGATGATGCACAGCTTATTTGCTCATTTTAGGAGCTATAAAAAAGATGTATATGTGAAAAACTATAACTGCGGACTTGAAAAGTCTTTTGAGAGATCAACATCAATGTTGTACCACACATAACTGCATTGAATTCAGACATACAAATTGAAATGTGAAACTTTTCACCTTTCTGTCTTTTCTTTTGGGGCACAAGAAGTGCATGTTCACTCCTCATTTCTTTAGGACTGGTTTGACTGATTTTCTTTGCGTTTCTGGTCTTCAGCTGTAAAACAAGAAAATATTTATTGACCCCATGTTTAATCATTATTGTTGTTTAAAAATATAAATAAAGCAGATATCATTATATACTTCAAGCACAAGTTCCTTGGCAACTCTAGTAGGCTCCTGAGTTCATCTGTACACATCAGATTCAGCGTCTGAGAAAATGCCATCATGCAAACTCTCAGTTTCTGCCTTACAACAGAGCATAAAAGAATGTGTGAGTGAGGGAGAACAGGATGAAGATGAAGTGAAAAAGGCAGAGAAAGGCAGAATTTTGTGTATAAATTTAACAGAATAAGGGGAACATTTAAGAGATTTAAGAGAACAGTATTGTCTGTTGGTGTGGATGCTAAAATACTTCTCATTATAGTTATTGGTCTTTGTGTGAACAACTTTAAGTGATCTGATTGCCCAATTCATTGAAGATCTGATTTGTAGCACTTGAAAAGTTAAACTAGGATTTCCATTCTCTTGCTTCTAAGACAGATGTGTTCAGTAACATCACCATAGAAAGAAAGGCAGACTATGAAGTGTGGACAGATATCATGTACTGTTGAAACAGGAAGAGGCGGCACCAATTTGTAAAGATTAATAAAGAATACAATGGACTTCATTTAAACTTCATGATATAAAACACTCTTACAATGGGCACAATCTGATGGGAGCTGTGGTAATGGCCAATAACAGCAGTAGGAGTAAAAGTTGTAGAATTTTGTACAAGTACGCTTGTGCAATATAATATGATTATTGGATGAATTATTACTATTACAACATGCTCTTTGTTGAGTGTTCTTCCTGATGGGCTAAGTGAACCAAAATTTAAGAAACATTAAATGCTGAGAAAAATGTATCTGACGTACCATTGGAAGTGTTTGCCTTTGCAGCTTTTGGTCTTCTTCATAAATGCACAAGATGGTCAAATTCAAATCTCATGACAGGCCTTCCTGAAATATAAACATGTTGAGACAGTGTGTTAAAATGATCTGTGACCAAAATATTTGATTAACACATAATATAAGGATGCGTTCATTAAAGCAAATCAGTTATAACTAAGAGTCTTCAAGATTACCTGTGAAGGGTTGATCCTTTGAAGGACTTGTTCAGCCCCCTTGACAGCTTCTTCAGTATCAGCATTGGGAGCGTGGAGTTGAAGTTCCCTGTTAATTCTAGCAGAGCGAGAGAGAGAGAGAGAGAGAGAGAGATTTTACAAGAGATGGCTTCTTTAAAGATCTGCTGGATTACAGGTTGTTGTGGAGTATGTAATCCGACGTAACTGCAAGACAGAAAAAACACTGAATTACAATTACATCACAAAAAGATATTAAAGGCATGGCAAACTTAGTGGTTACTGTGCTTTACAAATAGTGTAGAGTAAAAACAGTTACTGTGGTAAAATCCTGGTAAGTGTTGTGGTTATTGTGTGTTAGTAAATACAAATACCAGAGTAAAACTATGGTTACTATGGTAAACCCATAGTAAATGTTGTGGTTATTGTGTGTTAGTAAATACAAATACCAGAGTAAAACTATGGTTACTATGGTAAACCCATAGTAAATGTTGTGGTTATTGTGTGTTAGTAAATACAAATACCAGAGTAAAACTATGGTTACTATGGTAAACCCATAGTAAATGTTGTGGTTATTGTGTGTTAGTAAATACAAATACCAGAGTAAAACTATGGTTACTATGGTAAACCCATAGTAAATGTCGTGGTTATTGTGTGTTAGTGAATACAAATACCAGAGTAAAACTATGGTTACTATGGTAAACCCATAGTAAATGTTGTGGTTATTGTGTGTTAGTAACTACAAATACCAGAGTAAAACTATGGTTACTATGGTAAACCCATAGTAAATGTCGTGGTTATGTGCGTTACAAAGTCCAGAGTAAAACTACGGTTACAGTAGGAGAAGCATGGTAAATATGCTGTAGTTACTGTGTGTGAATTGGCTACACATGACGTGGTCAAGCAAAAGTTAGGCTAGTATTGTAAAAATATGCTAAATGTGTGGACTTTTTACACGATCACGATTATCACGCGATATTGGGTTGGGTGCTTTGTTGTGCTTGTATTAGTCATGTCTAAAAGCTGAAGACCCATATGTCACATCATAAATTTATTTAAACTGCAACAGGTCTATAAACAGTACAGGTTAGCTTAGGCTAATGACAATGGTAGGCTAGCTGAGCAGCCCACTGACCCATAATTGGAGCATAAACTGCCCTTTAAAAACACGGCCCTGTCTAACGTGATGCAGAAATACTGAAATAATTAAAACAATACGCTTAACCACGTGATATCATTACAAAAAGAAGAATAAAAAAATATATTTACCCTTGCTTACCTGTTTGAAGGTGTACGCGCATCAGGTGAACTGAACGAGCCTCGCTTGGTGACGTCACTGCCGCTGAAGATGATGCGTGTTATTTGACGCATCTGCTCTCCACCGAAATTAATGGGAAGGATTGGCGTATCATATGCACGCAAAAATGGCATTTGGCGTATGCATTACACGCAAATAGAAAGTGTAAAGTCGTGTTATTTATACGCAGACTGATGAGAACGGGTTATACACAGATAAGACCAGAATT
>NW_020528055.1:0-39367 GCF_003368295.1 Carassius auratus
CCCAAGAGCTAAATTCAGATGTTTTTGAACTGTTTGTGTGAAAATGAAATATTCGCGGCTGCCTATCTGAAATCACCGCCTCCGATCAGCGGCGTACAGTGTCACACGTAGTTCAAACAAACAATTTTATTTTGTGTAAGAGCTTTTCAAATAAAAATATTGCCATAAATGCACACAATACACCATTATAACACAAAGCTAAATGCAGGTGTTTGTGACCCGTTTAAGTGTGCAAGACTATTTGAAAAAACGCGACTGGCAGAAATAATCTCTCGAGCTGCAGGATTCTGCCTTTCGTCGTACGAACGAACACATCAAGGACAAGATTATTTCAAAATACATAATAGCTTGGCGAATATAAATGAAAACAGCCACGTGGACATAACTGTTGAGAAATAAATCTGAAGTGGATCTAACTGGATTGAATATTAAGTGACCGCATATACCAGCTGCTTCTGTCTTCAATTTAAATCTATATAAAAAATTAAACTCATTCATCTTGGCTGCTTTTTTAATGTGTGTACGTATTTATTTATTATTTTGCTCTAACAAGACTTAATCTATATTTAATTAAATCAATTACATTTTATTTTACATTTGATTTGTCCATTTCTGCATCTAAACGCCTAAAAACCTAAAACATGCTCTATTATACTATTGTTAGCAATTTCTTTATCGTCCAATTTATCTGGTGTACACTTTTATTTTCATAATAAACTTGTCTGTTAGATTATACACAGTTATAGTGGTCTATAATAAATATTAACAGGTTTTATTCAAGCTGTTTAGAATGAATGCAGTAGGCTAATTTTTTTAAATGTAAATCCAAAAAAAAAAAAAAAAAAAAAATTAAATAAATAAAAAACATTGGAAAAAAATAACTGTTGTACTTTTTTATACATTTTGTATAATTTCATAGTTTATGCATTATAGTTATAAAAACAAATAAATTTAGCCACTCACATAGAAATCTTAGGCCTTATCCTTTTTTGACAGTTTTAGGGATTTTAAAAAATCCTAAAAAACCTTATTTGTGCTGCAAATAATAATTTCAAATTAATTTGATACTGACCTCTGACATCCTGTGACATGATATTTATTTGAATTTACATAATCTCATGGATGTAACAGTAAATCTGTTCAGCTCACAGATCAATACTAAGCTGTAATGCAAGCAGAACTTTCACAAATGCTTGTAGGTCAATAAAATCATTACAAAACATTTACAAATCATTTAAGGGATTTGATAACACTGTAAAATAATGTCTAATTTGTTAACATTAGCAAATGCATTGATAACACTTTATAATAACTGCACTCATTAGTAAATAGTCAGTTCATGCTTTATAAAGCCTTGTCCCAATATTAATAGTCAGTAGTAAGCAGTTTATAAATACAGCTATAAATAGCTTGTTCTTGGTTTATAAGCACATTTATTAAAAAGGAGAGTAAAGGGTCAGTTATCTTCCTATGAAAAATAAAAAAATGAAAATAAACAAACAACAACACAGATTGATACAGAACTCAGAAATTTTATTGTGGATTTATGATCAAATCAGCCTGTAAATGAATCATACTCCTCCAAGAAGACACAAGTAGTTCACACCAAACTTTTTCAACATGATGCCAATATACTGAAGATGTTAAATTGCGAATGGGTTTAGGATACCTTAAATGGTGTGGCCATACCGATTTATTAAAGTAACATAAAAAAATACAATAGTTATTTTACTATATATTTAACATTCTTTATTCCAACTCTTCATAATTTTTTATATACGTAGAAGTCATCATTTGAAAGAAGCACAGTAAGTTTCATAGCTTTATCATTTTCAAGAGCCAGCTTAAAATTAAAACTATCATAACATATAAATCAAGCTTGCAATTCTTAGTACCAATAATGGCCACCAGATATAGATATAGGATTACTTTTAAATAATTATTGTAGAAACAAGTATGATTTAAATCATTTATAGAAATCTTTCAAAGAAAAATAATATGTATTTTACTGATAAAATGACCCTCACTTAATTAGAATAACAAGCTGAAGTATTGTGAACTGTATATTAAGAATAATTCTTTATAGGCTTTATGGACAGATAAGTTTGGAGTGACTCTTGAAGGATCAGCACCACATCCTCTTTTACCACTGTTTAAAGAATTTATCTTACAGAACAGGTGCGAATGAATTTTGGATGGTGATTTTTTGAAATAACAGTAAAAAAGGAACCAGTAAATGTCTTTTATTTTTTTAAGTGCAGCTTCTAAACACTTCAACAAAATGTACACATAGAAGACAAGTCATGCTGAGGAAATATGCATAGTTTCATGACTATACAACACTATATGGATGATAGAAAATTAAAAAACTATCATACATCTGATGTCACTCTGTCCCTCTGTCACTGTGGGAAATGTGTGTGTGTTTGTGTGTTAAGTGTGTGTGTGTTAAGTGTGTGTGCTGAGTTTGTGTGAATTTGTGGGAGAGGGGATGGGCTTGGTGTCAGAGAGAGAGAGAGAGAGAGAGAGAGAGAGGGAGGGAGACTTAATCATCTCTTTAATCACCAGCAGAAAAAAAAGCAATTTTGTGTTGTTGTTGTTGTTGTTTTTTCATCATTACAGCTTAAGAAATATCTTAGGCCTCAACATCAACTGTTGCTGCTTTTTTATAGCCTTCTCCCAAAATTAATAGTCATTAGTAAGCATTTTATAAATACAGCTATAATTAAATTGTTCATGGTTTATATGCACATTTATTTTGAGGAGATTAAAGGCTGTAATCTTCCTAAAAAAATAAAAATAAAAAAAATAAACAAACACAGAACTCAGAAACATTTATTTCAAGATGCAATAAAAGAAAACTGTACACTATATATATATATATATATATATATATATATATATATATATATATATATATATATATATATACAATTGCATAAGTTTATATTTAATTTTTTTTATCAAGTGTACAGCTAATAATAATAATAATAATAATAATAATAATAATAATGCATTTTATTTAAGGCGCCTTTCAAACCACTCAAGGTCACCGTACAACAAATAACAACAGTAACAATATTAAAACAAAAAATAACAGCAAATAACAATGTCAATAAAAAAAACACATTAATATTAGAATAGCACAACATATTGTGGAATATTATATTAAGACTTTATATATAGGCTTTATGAACAGATAGGTTTTGAGAGATTCTTGAAGTACTAGCATCACCTCCTCTTGTACGACGGTCTGAGGAATATATCTTCCAGATAGTACCGCCACTCCCTATATGCAGAATACGCAGTCTTCGTAGGGCACCAACTCCCAGAGGGGGCACCATCCCAGTAGCTCAAAAAAAATAAAAAATGCGCCATTCTCCCATCCGCGCTCGCGATTGCTCGGACATTTGCGGATGAATGTTCGTAATTGATGGATGGACATCTATGCCCGGGTAAAAGACATCAGCAATCCGGCACAGAGAAAAGAAAAATAAAGTAAAAAACAAAACAAAAACAGGCATAAAGTTGGCTTGAAATTGGACATTCGAGAGTCTCAAATTTAGGGACCGTCTCTAAAGTTACATGTGATATTGTTATACACTTTTCTAACGTCAGTAGCATTTGAAGAGAATGACTTACAGTCATAAAAACAACTGTAATTGTTCATCTAGGTGAAAGCTACGATGCACAACTTATAAATTTTTTATATATATTAAAATAAAGTGTTACTAAAGTTATATATATTGTTCTGTGTATGTGATTTCAAAGTCTAGATGGGTCGGATTAACCCTTTAACTGCCATATCCCTTAAAATTTGATTGCCAGAGGGTTACTGTAAATGCTTATGCCCGCTGGGCACAGTTTTCCCGATGCCACCGGGGTGGCGTTGCACTGACGGCTTGAGCCCGCCATCGCTGCTTGCAGCTATATTTTTTTTTTTTTTTTATTAAACCTTCCGGGGGTTTTTGGAGGCCTTAACATGCTCAAAAACTCTTGAAAATTGGCACACACATTGGAATATGCGGCCATCAGGACGCCACAGAGACTGGGACCCGGGCGTGGCACAGGAGCTCTACAGCGCCCCCTGGAACACAGTCAGAAATCTTGAACCATAGCTCACACACACTTTCATGTATTTATATGAAACTCAGTACACTTATAGATCTCATTGAGCCGAACAACTTTCGCACTCTATGTCATAGGCTCCGCCCAACAGGAAGTCAGCTATTCAGGGCTGTTTATAAAAAGCATGCTCTGGAATTTGATATACTTGTCATAGGTTTTTTACTTGATTGCCACCAAACTCGGTCAACATGATCTCAAGACATTGGGGATGAAAAATTGCGAGGGGATTTTTGATATCTCGAACGGTTTGCCGGTGGCGAGGCGTTGAAATTATGGCGAGAAATGAGAAACAGGAAATGTCTAATAACATCCACATACATTTCCTGAATTTGATCAAACTTCATTGGTTTGTTCGTTGTATGATACTGATCGTATATATGTGACTATTAAGAGTCAACATTATAGCGCCACCAACTGGCAGCAGGAAGTGTGTCATTTTCCAAATGCTTTGAATTCAGCATCTTATTTTTACTCTATTTACTTAAAACTTCATCAGAATAAGGACAAAACACGGCCGATGTAAATCTGTTGTGGGGATATTGATATCTGATATAGTGTTGCCATGGCAACATGTCAAACTTGAATGTTCTGTTATGGTGAGTTTGAGGCAGACAACAAGCTCAGATTTACATGAAACTCAAAACACATATCAGTATTAGTGATAGCTAGACAATGGCAAAAGCTTTTAAAAGGGCGTGAAGGAGGCACTCTATAGCGCCACCTTTTGTCAAAAGTGGGGGGGTTAGTTTTAGCTACAGACACCAAACTTGGTACATAAATTGTTCTTTTCAAGACGGACAACTTTCTAATTCACAGTCATCAGCTACGACCAACAGGAAGTCGGCTATTTTGATTTGAATATTTAAACTGAGCTCTGATTTAATGCATACTCCTCACAGGAAATGCTCACTATACTCACCAAACTTTGTCTACATGTTGATAAAACATTGAGGAACTTAAATTGCGAACAGATTTTGGTTAGCTTGAACGGTTTTGTCGTGGTGATTTTTTGAAATGACAGTAAAAAGGGAATCATTAATTGTCTTGTATTTTTAAATCGCAGCTTCCAAACACTTTAAAAAAAATTCATACAGAGAGATCAAATCATTCTGAGGACATATGCATAGTTTCATGACTTTACAACACTGTATGATTAAAAGAAAATTTAAAAACTGTCAGACATGTCAACTCACTCTGTCCCTCTGTTTGAGGAATGTATGTGTGCTGACTGAGTGTGTGTGTGTGTGTGTGTGTGTCTGTGAGTGGGGGATGGGCATGAGCTGAGTGGCAGACACAATGAGAGAGAGAAAGAGACTTAATCATCTCTTTAATCACCAGAAAAAAAAAGTATTTTAAATTGTTATTTTTTGTTGCTGTTGCTAACATTTCTGTTTTCATTACAGCTTAAAAATCTCTTAGGCCTTATCCTTTTCTGACAGTTTCAGGAATTAAAAACAAAATTCTAATATTTGTGCTGCAAATAATAATTTCAAACTCATTTGATACTGACCTATTCCATCCTGTGACATGACATTTATCTTAATTTACATAATCTCATGGATGTAACAGTAAAACTGTTCAGCTCACAGATGAAGACTAAGCTGTAATTTATGTAATTTAATGATTTTATAACACTGTAAAATAATGTCTAATTTGTTAACATTAGTAAATGCATTGGTAACACTTTATAATAACTGCACTCATTATTAAATAGTCAGTTCATGCTTTATAAAGCCTTGTCCCAACTTAAGTAGTAATTAATAAGCAGCTTATAAATACAGCTATAAATAGCTTGATCTTGGTTTATAAGCACATTTATTAAAAAGGAGAGTAAAGGGTCAGTTAACTTCCTATGAAAAATAAAAAAAAATGAAAATAAACAAACAACAACACAGATTGATACAGAACTCAGAAATGTTATTGTGGATTTATGATCAAATCAGCCTGTAAAATGAATCATACTCCTCCAAGAAGACACAAGTAGTTCACACCAAACTTTTTCAACATGATGCTAATATAATGAAGATGTTAAATTGTGAATGTGTTTAGGATATCTTAAATGGTGTTGTCACGGTTTACGCTGCCTGAAGGAATACGGAGTCGAGGATAAACGGAATAAGGTTTTTAATATATACAACACAGGGGATATCCAACATGGAGCACAGAGGTAGACACACGTAAGTAGCAAGTGAAGACCCGACAAAACAGAACTGAAAGGACAAGGCTTAAGTACAAAGGATAATGGGGAAACACAGGTGGATGGAATAACTAAATACCGAAGACACAAACTGGGTCACGGGCAAAAACACACTAAATGAGTCCAGGTGTGTGACAGTACTCCCCCCTCCCGGTAGGTGCGTCCTCGCACCGTAGAAACAACAGGGGGAGGCGTGGGCGGGAACTTGGGAGGAGGTTCCGGTGGAGGACGGACTCCCAGGAGGGGGCCAGCAGACAGGGACCACAGAAGGAGGAGCCAGGGAGGAGACGGAGGAAGGAGCCAGGGAGGAGACAGGAGCAGGAGGAGCCAGATGGTCCACCAGAGACCAGCCAGGACTGAGATCCAAGGTGGAGTCGACGGCGGGAGGAGCCATGGTGAAGGAAGGGTCGACGACACCAGGGGGCCGACAGGCGGAGACTGCACCGGTGGGTGAGGAGCCCAAGATGGAGCAGCACAGCCGCAGAGCCAGGGTGACGACGAGGATCCGGAGGGCCTAGGTGGAGCTGAAGGCTCAGGTGACCAAGGTGGAGGCGGGGTCCCAGCAGACCGCTGTGGAGCCGGAGTGACCGAGGATGGAGGTGGAACCGGAGGGAAGGAGGAGCCTGACAGAGCCGGAGGGATGGAGTGACGAGGTGGAACCAGAGGAGTGGAGTCCCGAGGTGGCGGATGGTCGACAACTGACCAAGGTGGAGCCGGAGGGACGAGGGAGCCCGGTGGAGCAGGTGGGATGACAGGCCACGGTGGAGACGAGGGAGCTAAGAGCCAAGGCGGAGCCGCTGGGTCGAAGGACCGAGGAGGAGTCCAGGGCTCGGAGGCTGGAGGCGGAGACAGGGCCTTAACACGCCAAGGCGGAGCTGGAGACTGGCAGTCCAGCGGCGAACCACCGCGCCCCGATGGCGCGGACTGAGGGTGAGCTGCGGGACTGACTGGCACCAGCAGGGATGGCGAGGAACTGGCTGGTCTAGGAGGAGGAGAGAGGAGAAGGATGGGAGGAAGGACAGGAGGATCAGGACTGGACGGAACCAGCGAAAGAGTAGAGGGACCAGCAGGTTTGGGAGGAGGCGGGAGAGGGAGGCTGGGAGGGAATACAGGAGACACAGAAGATTCAGGGCTGGGTGGAATGAGCGGAGACACAGATGATTCAGGGCTGGGCGGAACCAGTGGTGAAACAGAAAATTCAGGGCTGGGCGGAACCAGCGGAGAAACAGAAAACTCAGGGCTGGGCGGAACCAGCGGAGAAACAGAAAACTCAGGGCTGGGCGGAACCAGCGGAGATACAGGAAACTCAGGGCTGGGCGGAACCAGCGGAGATACAGAAGATTCAGAGCTGGGCGGAACCAGCGGAGAAACAGAAAACTCAGGGCTGGGCAGAACCAGCGGAGAAACAGAAAACTCAGGGCTGGGCGGAACCAGCGGAGAAACAGAAAACTCAGGGCTGGGCGGAACCAGCGGAGAAACAGAAAATTCATGGCTGGATGGAACCAGCGGAAATGGAGCAGAGGAAGTGACTGGAGGAGGTAGGAGTGGGAGACTGAGAGGGTATACAGGGGAGTCAGGGCTGGACGGAACCAGCGGAGAAACAGGAATATTAGGGATTACCTCCATAGACCAGTCCATCAGATCCAGAACTTGCTCCATATGACTTTCAGAGACTGCATACCGCTCACCCTCAGTCGCAGGAGTGTGGGCAGGGCTTTCCTCCACGCCCTCGATCTCCACGAGGACTCCCACGATGCACGGTGTTGCCGGCTCACACACCTGGTCAGTCGCGCTCTCGAGATCCTGTTCCCTGTCAGTGGATGGCTCGGGCTCTGCGGCTGCGGTGGGCTCTGGCTCCGTGCGGCGTGATGGTGGCTGGCTGGTCTCTGGGTCGGGAGTGGGGCTGGCGAGGTCCTCTATGGGGCTGACGGTGAAAGATGAGCCATTTCTCGCCAGAGTCCACTCCACGTATGCGGCGAAATCCTCCCGAGGACCATCTTCGGGCGACAACGCTCTGCACTTGGAGTTCAGGCTGGTGTTGTAGAAGGTGCAGAGCGCGTCGTCCGGGTAGCTGGTGGCATTAGCTAATAGGAGAAACTGTCTGGTATGGTCCTCGAGAGAACGTCCTTCCTGCTTCAGCAGAAGGATGAGGAATTCGGGACGATAGAGGGGATCCATAGAAACACTACAAAACAAAAAGACTGAGAAAAAACGAAAGCAAAACGGAGGGAAAGACGCAGTTTTCTACTTTCTCTTTTGGGGTCGGGTCTTCTGTCACGGTTTACGCTGCCTGAAGGAATACGGAGTCGAGGATAAACGGAATAAGGTTTTTAATATATACAACACAGGGGATATCCAACATGGAGCACAGAGGTAGACACACGTAAGTAGCAAGTGAAGACCCGACAAAACAGAACTGAAAGGACAAGGCTTAAGTACAAAGGATAATGGGGAAACACAGGTGGATGGAATAACTAAATACCGAAGACACAAACTGGGTCACGGGCAAAAACACACTAAATGAGTCCAGGTGTGTGACAGGTGTGGCCATACCGATTTATTAAAGTAACATTAAAAAATACAATAGTTATTTTACTATATCTTTAACATTCTTCATTCCAACTCTTCAAAAAATTTTATATACGTAGAAGTCATCATTTGAAAGAAGCACAGTAAGTTTCATAGCTTTATCATGTCCAGGAGCCACCATAAAATTAAAACTATCATAACATATAAATCAAGCTTGCAATTCTTAGTACCAATAATGGCCACCAGATGGAGCTATAGGATTACTTTTAAATCATTATTGTAGAAACGAATATGATTTAAATCATTTATAGAAATCTTTCAAAGAAAATTAATATGAATTTTACTGATAAAATGACCCTCACTTAATTAGAATAATTAGGAATACTGTGTATTAAGAATAATTCTTTATAGGCTTTATGGACAGATAAGTTTGGAGTGACTCTTGAAGGTTCAGCACCACATCCTCTTTTACCACTGTTTAAAGAATTTATCTTACAGAACAGGTGCAAATGAATTTTGGATAGCTTGAATGGTTTTGTCATGGTGATTTTTTGAAATAACAGTAAAAAAGGAACCATTAAATGTCTTTTATTTTTTTAAGTGCAGCTTCAACAAAATGTACACATAGAAGACAAGTCATTCTGAGGAAATATGCATAGTTTCATGACTATACAACACTATATGGATGATAGAAAATTAAAAAAAAAACTATCATACATCTGATGTCACTCTGTCCCTCTGTCACTGTGGGTAATGTGTGTGTGTGTGTGTGTGTGTTTGTGTGTTAAGTGTGGGTGTGTTAAGTGTGTGTGCTGAGTTTGTGTGAATGTGTGGGAGAGGGGATGGGCTTGGTGTCAGAGAGAGAGAGAGAGAGAGGGAGGGAGACTTAATCATCTCTTTAATCACCAGCAGAAAAAAAATAAGCAATTTTGTGTTGTTGTTGTTGTTTTTTCATCATTACAGCTTAAGAAATATCTTAGGCCTCAACATCAACTGTTGCTGCTTTATATAGCCTTCTCCCAAAATTAATAGTCATTAGTAAGCATTTTATAAATACAGCTATAATTAAATTGTTCATGGTTTATATGCACATTTATTTTGAGGAGATTAAAGGCTGTAATCTTCCTAAAAAAAATAAAGAAATGAAAAAAATAAAAAAATAAACAAACACAGAACTCAGAAACATTTATTTCAAGATGCAATAAAAGAAAACTGTACACTATATATATATATATATATATATATATATATATATATATACAATTGCATAAGTTTATATTTATTTGTTTTATCAAGTGTACAGCTAATAATAATAATAATAATAATAATAATAATGCATTTTATTTAAGGAGCCTTTCAAACCACTCAAGGTCACCGTACAACAAGTAACAACAGTAACAATATTAAAACAAAAAATAACAGCAAATAACAATGTCAATAAAAAACTGCAATAATATTAGAATAGCACAACATATTGTGGAATACTATATTAAGACTTTATATATAGACTTTATGAACAGATATGTTTTGAGAGATTCTTGAAGTACTAGCATCACCTCCTCTTGTACAACGGTTTGAGTAATATATCTTCCAGATAGTACCGCCGCTCCCTATATGCAGAATACGCAGTCTTCGTAGGGCACCAACTCCCAGAGGGGGCACCATCCCAGTAGCTCAAAAAAAATAAAACATGCGCCATTCTCCCATCCGCGCTCGCGACCGCTCGGACATTTGCGGATGAATGTTCGTAATTGATGGATAGACATCTATGCCCGGGTAAAAGACATCAGCAATCCGGCACAGAGAAAAGAAAAATAAAGTAAAAAACAAAACAAAAACAGGCATAAAGTTGGCTTGACATTGGAAATTCGAGAGTCTCAAATTTAGGGACCGTCTTTAAAGTTACATGTGACATTGTTATACACTTTTCTAACGTCAGTAGCATTTGAAGAGAATGACTTACAGTCATAAAAACAACTGTAATTGTTCATCTAGGTGACAGCTATAATGCACAATTAAATTGAATGTTTGATATTTATTACAACAAACTGTAAGTCATATGTAAATTATGCAACTTTTTCACATGGGCTCAAATGCAAATTTGAAGCTCAATAGCATTTGAGAAGAAAGACTTGCAGTCACAAAGCAATTGTAATGTGTTCATATAGGTGTCAGCTACAATGCACACCTTATACATATTTTATAAATAGGAAAAACAGGAAATGTCTAATAACATCCACATACATTTCCTGAATTTGATTAAACTTCATTGGTTTGTTCGTTGTATGATACCGATCGTATATATGTGACTATTAAGAGTAAACATTATAGCGCCACCAACTGGCAGCAGGAAGTGTGTCATTTTCCAAATGCTTTGAATTCAGCATCTTATTTTTACTCTATTTACTTAAAACTTCATCAGAATAATGACAAAACACGGCCGATGTAAATCTGTTGTGGGGATATTGATATCTGATATAGTGTTGCCATGGCAACGTGTCAAACTTGAATGTTCTGTTATGGTGAGTTTGAGGCAGACAACAAGCTCAGATTTACATGAAACTCAAAACACATATCAGTATTAGTGATAGCTAGACAATGGCAAAAGCTTTTAAAAGGGCGTGAAGGAGGCACTCTATAGCGCCACCTTTTGTCAAAAGTGGGGGGGTTAGTTTTAGCTACAGACACCAAACTTGGTACATAAATTGTTCTTTTCTAATTCACAGTCATCAGCTACGACCAACAGGAAGTCGGCTATTTTGATTTGAATGTGTATTTTTGAGATTTTACAGTTGTGAATTAATGCATACTCCTCACAGGGGAAGTACACTACACACACCAAACTTTGTCTACATGAAGAAAAACCATTGAGGAACTTAAATTGCGAACGGATTTTGGTTAGCTTGAACGGTTTTGTCGTGGTGAATTTTTGAAATGACAGTAAAAAGGGAAACATTAATTGTCTTGTATGTTTAAATTGCAGCTTCCAAACACTTCAAAGCATTTTTTTATACAAAGATCAAATCATTCTGAGGAAATATGCATAGTTTCACGACTTTACAACACTGTATGGATAAAAGAAAATTAAAAAACTGTCAGACTTCTCAACTGACATGATCTCACTCTGGCCACTCTGTCTGTGTGAGGGAAGGGAGGGGGAGAGGGAGGGGGAATGTGAGGGGGTTGGTGACTGTGACAGTGTGTGTGGACTGTAGGGAGGGGCTGTCTGGCAGAGAGAGAGAGAGAGAGAGACCTAATCATCCCTTTAATAATCAGGAAAAAAAAATCTGTATTTTAAATTGTTATTGTTTTTGTTGTTGCTAATGGTGGTGTTTTTTCCTTTCATTACAGGTTAAGAAATCTCTTAGGCCTTATCCTTTTCTGACAGTTTTAGGGATTTAAAAATATCCTAAGAACCCTAATTTGTGCTGCAAATAATAATTTCAAACTCATTTGATACTGACCTATGACAACCTGTGACGTGACATGACATTTATTAAACTCATGGATGTAACAGTAAAACTCTTCAACTGACAGATAAAGCTGCAATGCAAGCAAAACTATTTCACAAATGCTTATAGGTCATTAAAATCATTACAAAACACTAATACATTATTTAAGGATTTGGTAACACTGTAAAATAATGTCTAATTTGTTAACATTATGCAGTATAACATAGTATGCAGTCTTCGTAGGGCACCAACTCCCAGAGGGGGCACCATCCCAGTTGCTCAAAAAAAAAACAAAAAAGAAAACATGCGCCATTCTCCCATCCGCGCTCGCGACCGCTCACACCTCATGTTTGCGGCTAAATGTTCGTAATTGATGGATGGACATCTATGCCTGGGTATAGGACATCAGCAATCCGGCACAGAGAAAAGAAAAATAAAGAAAATAAAACAGGCATAAAGTTGTCTTGACATTGGACTTTCTAGAGTCTCAAATTTAGGGCCGGTCTCTAAAGTTACATGTGATATTGTTATACACTTTTCTAACGTCAGTAGCATTTGAAGAGAATGACTTACAGTCATAAAAACAACTGTAATTGTTCATCTAGGTGACAGCTATAATGCACAATTAAATTGAATGTTTGATATTTATTACAACAAACTGTAAGTCATATGTAAATTATGCAACTTTTTCACATGGGCTCAAATGCAAATTTGAAGCTCAATAGCATTTGAGAAGAAAGACTTGCAGTCACAAAGCAATTGTAATGTGTTCATATAGGTGTCAGCTACAATGCACACCTTATACATATTTTATAAATATTAAAATAAAGTGTTACTAAAGTTATATATATTGTTCTGTGTATGTGATTTCAAAGTCTAGATTGGTCAGATTAACCCTTTAACTGCCGCATCCCTTAAAACTGATTGTCAGAGGGTTACTGTAAATGCTTATGCCCGCTGGGCACAGTTATCCTGATGCCACCGGGGTGGCGTTGCACTGATGGCTTGAGCCCGACATCGCTGCTTGCAGCTATATTTAGGGCTCAAGCCTGGAGGGCGAGAGCCCTATTGTTTTCCTTAGGATTATTTTTTATTATTATTATTATTATTATTATTATTTTTTTTTTTTTCTAACGTTACGGGGGCTTTTGGGGTCCTTAACATGCTCGAAAACTCTTGAAAATTGGCACACAGATTGGAACCTGCGGCCATTAGGGTCGGGCAGAGACTGATACACGGGCGTGGCACAGGGGCTCTACAGCGCCCCCTGGAATACTGAGGGCCATATATCATACATACTTGCACGTAGACACATGAAACTCGGTACACATGTAGATCTCATTAAACCAAACAACTTTCGTACTGCATGTCATAGGCTCCGCCCAACAGGAAGTTGGCTATTTAGGGTTTATTATTCATATTTTTGGTCAAAGTTGTGGGGGCTTTTGGGGTCCCTAACATACTCAAAAACTCTTGAAAATTTGCGCACACTTTGGAATCTGTGCCCTTTAGGAGCCTGCAGAGGTTGGGACCCGGGCGTGGCACAGGGGCTCTATGGCGCCCCCTGGAACACAGTCATAAATGTTGATGTATAGCTCACACATACTTGCACATATTCATATGAAACTCAGTACACATATAGATCTCATTGTGCCGAACAATTTTCGTATTGCATGTCATTGGGCTCCGCCCAACAGGAAGTCAGCTATTTAGAGTTATGTAAAAAGCGCATGCTCTGGAATTTGATATACTTGTCATAGGTTTTTTACTCGTTTACCACCAAACTCGGTCAACATGATCTCAAGACATTGGGGATGAAAAATTGCCAGGGGATTTTTGATATCTCGAACGTTTTGCTCGTGGCGAGGCGTTGAAATTATGGCGAGAATTGAGAAACAGGAAGTGTCTAATACCATCCACATACATTTCCTGATTTCAATCAAACTTCATCAGATTATTCATTGTATGATGTCGATCACATATATGTGACTATTAGGAGTCAAAGTTATAGCGCCACCAACTGGCAGCAGGAAGTGTGTCATTTTCAAAATGCTTTGAATTCAGCATCTTATTTTTACTCGATTTGCTTCAAACTTCATCAGAATAATGTTAAAACACAGCCGATATGAATCTGCTGGGGGAAATTGGATAGCTAAAAATATTGTTGCCGTGGCAACATGTCAAACTGGAATACTTCTCAGGTGATTTTGAGGCATATAACATGCTTAGAATTTCATCAAACTCAGAACACATATCAGTATTTATGATAACTAGACACTGGCAAAAGTTCATAAGAGGGCGTGGAAGAGGCACTCTATAGCGCCACCTTTTGTCAAAAGTGGGGGGGTTAGTTTTAGCTACAGACACCAAACTCTGTAAAAAAATTGTTCTTATCAAGACGGACAACTTTCTAATTCACAGTCATCAGCTACGATCAACAGGAAGTCAGCTATTTTGATTTGAATGTGGATTTTTTTTTTACATTTAGTTGTGAATTAATGCATACTGCTCAGAGGAGAGTAACACTATACACACCAAACTTTGTCTACATGATGCCAAAACATTTTAAACAACTTAAATTGCCAATGGATTTTGGATAGCTTGAACGGTTTTGTCGTGGTGATTTTTTTTAATGACAGTAAAACTGGAATTATTAATTTTCCTGCATTTTTAAATTCCAAACACTTCAAAACCTTTTTTCATACAGACAAAAAGTCATTCTGAGTAAATATGGATAGTTTCACGACTTTACAACACTGTATGGATAATAGAAAATTAAAAAACTGTCAGACATCTCATATCACTCTGTCCCTCTGTTTGAGTATATGTGCTTCAGACTTCCATTGTCTGAGAGAAATTGCGCCCCTACAGGTGCAATTACCGGAGATTTAGTTTCTCTTTTAAATCGGTTAAAATACAAATAAATACTTGGATTTAATTCACACTGACAAGCTAAACCAACATATATGATTATTATCAGGTCAGGGCTCATTAATAATGGATGTGTGGTCAGTGATACGTGAGAAACACGAGAGATGAATCACCGCTCTGAGCATGAGCATCTGGAATGATGAGCTCAGAAAAAACGAGTTTATTCTTGTTTTATAGCTATTAAAAATAAAGTATTGCAGCGATATCACACAATTCACCAATTAGAACACACCAAGAGCTAAATTAAGATGTTTTTGAACTGTTTGTGTGAAAATGAAATATTTGAGGCTGCCTATATGAAATCACGCCTCCGATCAGCGCGTACAGTGTCGAGCTCAAAACAAACGAATTTATTCTTGTTTAAGAGCTTTTTTAAATAAAATATTACCACAAATGCACACAATAAACCCATTGTAACACTACAAGAGCTAAATGCAGGTGTTTGTGACCCGTTTAAGTGTGCAAGACTATTTGAAAGCGCGACTGGCAGAATAACATGTATCTCTCGAGCTGCAGGATTCTGGCTTTCGTCGTACAAACGAACACATCACGGACAAGATTATTTCAAAATAGCTTGGCGAATATAAACGAAAACAGCCACGTGAACGTAAACCATTGAGAAATATATCTGAAGTGGATCTACTGGATTTGAATATTAAGTGACCGCGTATACCAGCTGCTTCTGTCTTCAATTTTAATCTATATAAAAAATGTAATTCATTCATCTTGGCTGCGTTTTTAATGTGTGTACGTATTTATTTATTCATTATTTTGCTCTAACAAGAATTAATCTATATTTAATTAAATCAATTACATTTTATTTTACATTTGATTTGTCCATTTCTGCATCTAAACGCCTAAAAACATAAAACATGCTCTATTATACTATTGTTAGCAATTTCTTTATCGTCCAATTTATCTGGTGTACACACTTTTATTTTCATAATAAACTTGTTTGTTAGATTATACACAGTTACAGTGGTCTATAATAAATATTAACAGGTTTTATTCAAGCTGTTTAGAATGATTGCAGTAGGCTAAAAAACATTGGAAAACAATAACTGTTGTACTTTTTTATATATTTTGTATAATTTCATAGTTTATGCATTATAGTTATAAAAACAAATAAATTTAGCCACTCACATAGAAATCTTAGGCCTTATCCTTTTCTTACAGTTTTAGGAATTTTAAAAAAATCGTAAAAAACCTTATTTGTGCTGCAAATAATAATTTCAAACTCAAAAAGTAAATAGTCAGTTCATGCTTTATAAAGCCTTGTCCCAATATTAATAGTCAGTAGTAAGCAGTTTATAAATACAGCTATAAATAGCTTGTTTTTGGTTTATAAGCACATTTATTAAAAAGGAGAGTAAAGGATCAGTTATCTTCCTATGAAAAATAAAAAAATAAAAATAAACAAACAACAACACAGATTGATACAGAACTCAGAAATTCTATTGTGGATTTATGATAAAATCAGCCTGTAAATGAATTCATACTCCTCCAAGAAGACACAAGTAGTTCACACCAAACTTTTTTTTTAACATGAATCCAATATACTGAAGATGTTAAATTGCGAATGGGTTTAGGACACCTTAAATGGTGTGGCCATAGCAATTTATTAAAGTAACATAAAAAAATACAATAGTTATTTTACTATATCTTTAAATTTTTTCATTCCAAACTCTTCATAATTTTTTATATACGTAGAAGTCATCATTTGAAGGAACCACAGTAAGTTTCAAAGCTTTATCATTTTCAAGAGCCAGCAAAAAATTAAAACTATCATAACATATAAATCAAGCTTGCAATTCTTAGTACCAATAATGGCCACCTGATGGAGCTATAGGATCACTTTTAAATAATTATTGTAGAAACAAGTATGATTTAAATCATTTATAGAAATCTTTCAAAGAAAAATAATATGAATTTTATGTATTTTACTGATAAAATGACCCTCACTTAATTAGAATAACAAGCTGAAGTATTGTGAACTGTATATTAAGAATAATTCTTTATAGGCTTTATGGACAGATACGTTTTGAGTGACTCTTGAAGGTTCAGCACCACATCCTCTTTTACCACTGTTTAAAGAATTTATCTTACAGAACAGATGCGAATGAATTTTGGATAGCTTGAATGGTTTTGTCGTGGTGATTTTTTGAAATAACAGTAAAAAAGTAACCAGTAAATGTCTTTTATTTTTTTAAAGTGCAGCTTCTAAACACTTCAAAAAAATGTACACATAGAAGACAAGTCATTCTGAGGAAATATGCATAGTTTCATGACTATACAACACTATATGGATGATAGAAAATTAAAAAACTATCATAAATCTGATGTCACTCAGTCCCACTGTCACTGTGGGTAATGTGTGTGTGTGTGTGTGTGTGTGTTAAGTGAATTAGGTGTGAAACTATCAGGGAGCATTTAGTCTCCAGTGCCAACATTTTACAGAGCTGCCACTTTCCTGGAGTCTCAGAATTACAATGTGTCAGGTTCTGAGAAATCTAAGATTCCAAAAAATGATTTAATTAGAATACCATGAAGTATTGTGAAATACTATATATTAAGACTTTATATATAGGCTTCATGAACAGATTAGAGTGACTCGTGAAGGACCAGCACCACCTACTCTTGTCCGATGGTTTGAGGAATATATCTTCCAGAATCCGGGATTAAGATTTAGGAGCTCATTTTTATTCCACCTCCTTTCCTGAAAGTCTGTCTTCACATTAATTCCTAATTATTTTGCAATTCTTTTTGTCAGTTCTTCTTGACCTGTTTTTTTCTTCTTCTTTTCTGACCTCATGACCCAGTCAGCATTTTTTGTATAATGGTCAAGTCTTAACTTATCCATTTCTGTATTGCATTTGTGTTTGATATTTCTCATGGGTATTTCATAATTTTCGACTTTACAGTTTGAGTTAAAACTCTTTTTTAGCGCATTCCATCTGCAAAAGAAAACATGCCTAATGATTCTACACACATGAATATAAAGTGTTTTTCTCTTCCAGCTTTCCTGGACTATTGTATAGCACTTATAAATGATTAAATAAAAATAATGGTAGTTATTAAGATTGATATGGTTTGGAATTGGTAAAATGTTCTTGGAAAAAAATCACAATAAAACAATGTTTTAATGTTTAAGTTTGGAATATTAACTGACATGAATGAATGCTATATAAATATTGTTCATGTTAACATAATGTTTATAAATGAAATCTTATTGTAAAGTGTTACTAAAGTTATAAATATATATATATATTATATATATATATATATATATATATATATATATATATATATATATATATATATATATATATATATATATATATATATATATTGTTCTGTGAATGTAATTTTAAAGTCTAGATGATTCGGATTAACCCTTTAACTGCCATATCCTTTAAAACCTCACTGCCAGAGGCATATTATGAATGCATGTGCCCGCTGGGCACACTTTACCTGATGCCACCGGGGTGGCGATGGCATTGGTGGCTTGAGCCCGCCATCGCTGCTTGCAGCTATATTTAGGGCTCAAGCCTGGAGGGCGAGAGCCCTATTGTTTTCCTTAGGATTATTTGTTATTATTAGGGCTCAAGCCCGAAGGGGCGAAGAGCCCTATTGTTCTTCTAAGGATTATTCTTCTTCTTATTATTATTATTTTTTTTATTTTTTATTAAACCTTCCGGGGGTTTTTGGAGGCCTTAACATGCTCAAAAACTCTTGAAAATTGGCACACACATTGGAATCTGCGGCCATCAGGACGCCACAGAGACTGGGCCCCGGGCGTGGCACAGGGACTCTACAGCGCCCCCTGGAACACAGTCAGAAATCTTGAACCATAGCTCACACACACTTTCATGTATTTATATGAAACTCAGTACACTTATAGATCTCATTGAGCCGAGCAACTTTCGCACTCCATGTCATAGGCTCCGCCCAACAGGAAGTCAGCTATTTAGGGCTGTTTATAAAAAGCATGCTCTGGAATTTGATATACTTGTCATAGGTCTTTTACTTGATTGCCACCAAACTCGGTCAACATGATCTCAAGACATTGGGGATGGAAAATTGCGAGGGGATTTTTGATATCTCGAACGGTTTGCCCGTGGCGAGGCGTTGAAATTATGGCGAGATATGAGAAACAGGAAATGTCTAATAACATCCACATACATTTCCTGAATTTGATCAAACTTCATTGGTTTGTTCGTTGTATGATACTGATCGTATATATGTGACTATTAAGAGTCAACATTATAGCGCCACCAACTGGCAGCAGGAAGTGTGCCATTTTCCAAATGCTTTGAATTCAGCATCTTATTTTTACTCTATTTACTTAAAACTTCATCAGAATAATGACAAAACACGGCCGATGTAAATCTGTTGTGGGGATATTGATATCTGATATAGTGTTGCCATGGCAACGTGTCAAACTTGAATGTTCTGAGGGAGGGGGAGTGTGAGGGGGTTGGTGACTGTGACAGTGTGTGTGGACTGTAGGGAGGGGCTGTCTGGCAGAGAGAGAGACAGAGAGACCTAATCATCCCTTTAATAATCAGGAAAAAAAAAATCTGTATTTTAAATTGTTATTGTTTTTGTTGTTGCTAATGGTGGTGTTTTTTCCTTTCATTACAGGTTAAGAAATCTCTTAGGCCTTATCCTTTTCTGACAGTTTTAGGGATTTAAAAACATCCTAAGAACCCTAATTTGTGCTGCAAATAATAATTTCAAACTCATTTGATACTGACCTATGACAACCTGTGACGTGACATGACATTTATTAATCTCATGGATGTAACAGTAAAACTCTTCAACTGACAGATAAAGCTGTAATGCAAGCAAAACTATTTCACAAATGCTTATAGGTCATTAAAATCATTACAAAACACTAATACATTATTTAAGGATTTGGTAACACTGTAAAATAATGTCTAATTTGTTAACATTATGCAGTATAACATAGTATGCAGTCTTCGTAGGGCACCAACTCCCAGAGGGGGCACCATCCCAGTTGCTCAAAAAAAAAAAAAAAAAAAAAAAACATGCGTCATTCTCCCATCCGCGCTCGCGACCGCTCACACCTCATGTTTGCGGCTGAATGTTCGTAATTGATGGATGGACATCTATGCCTGGGTATAGGACATCAGCAATCCGGCACAGAGAAAAGAAAACTAAAGAAAATAAAACAGGCATAAAGTTGTCTTGACATTGGACTTTCTAGAGTCTCAAATTTAGGGAAGGTCTCTAAAGTTACATGTGATATTGTTATACACTTTTCTAACGTCAGTAGCATTTGAAGAGAATGACTTACAGTCATAAAAACAACTGTAATTGTTCATCTAGGTGACAGCTATAATGCACAATTAAATTGAATGTTTGATATTTATTACAACAAACTGTAAGTCATATGTAAATTATGCAACTTTTTCACATGGGCTCAAATGCAAATTTGAAGCTCAATAGCATTTGAGAAGAAAGACTTGCAGTCACAAAGCAATTGTAATGTGTTCATATAGGTGTCAGCTACAATGCACACCTTATACATTTTTTATAAATATTAAAATAAAGTGTTACTAAAGTTATATATATTGTTCTGTGTATGTGATTTCAAAGTCTAGATTGGTCGGATTAACCCTTTAACTGCCGCATCCCTTAAAACTGATTGTCAGAGGGTTACTGTAAATGCTTATGCCCGCTGGGCACAGTTATCCTGATGCCACCGGGGTGGCGTTGCACTGATGGCTTGAGCCCGACATCGCTGCTTGCAGCTATATTTAGGGCTCAAGCCCGAAGGGGCGAAGAGCCCTATTGTTCTTCTAAGGATTATTCTTGTTATTATTATTATTATTTTTATTTTTTATTAAACCTTCCGGGGGTTTTTGGGGTCCTTAACATGCTCAAAAACTCTTGAAAATTGGCACACACATTGGAATCTGCGGCCATCAGGACGCCGCAGAGGCTGGGACCCGGGCGTGGCACAGGGGCTCTACAGCGCCCCCTGGAACACAGTCAGAAATCTTGAACCATAGCTCACACACACTTGCATGTATTTATATGAAACTCAGTACACTTATAGATCTCATTGAGCCGAACAACTTTCACACTTTATGTCATAGGCTCCGCCCAACAGGAAATCAGCTATTCAGGGCTGTTTAAAAAAAGCATGCTCTGGAATTTGAAATACTCCTCTGAGGTTTTCAACCCGTTCGCCACGAAACTCGGTGAACATGATCTCAAGACATTGAGGATGAAAAATTGCGAGGGGATTTTTGATATCTCGAACGGTTTGCCCGTGGCGAGGCGTGGAACTTATGGCGAGAAATGAGAAACAGGAAATGTCTAATAACATCCACATACATTTCCTGAATTTGATCAAACTTCATGGGTTTGTTCGTTGTATGATACCGATTGTATATATGTGACTATTAAGAGTCAACGTTATAGCGCCACCAACTGGCAGCAGGAAGTGTGTCATTTTCCAAATGCTTTGAATTCAGCATCTTATTTTTACTCTATTTACTTAAAACTTCATCAGAATAATGACAAAACACGGCCGATGAAAATCTGTTGTGGGGATATTGATATCTGATATAGTGTTGCCATGGCAACGTGTCAAACTTGAATGTTCTGTTATGGTGAGTTTGAGGCAGACAACAAGCTCAGATTTACATGAAACTCAAAACACATATCAGTATTAGTGATAGCTAGACAATGGCAAAAGCTTTTAAAAGGGCGTGAATGAGGCACTCTATAGCGCCACCTTTTGTCAAAAGTGGGGGGGTTAGTTTTAGCTACAGACACCAAACTTGGTACATAAATTGTTCTTATCAAGACGGACAACTTTCTAATTCACAGTCATAAGCTACGATCAACAGGAAGTCGGCTATTTTGATTTGAATGTGTATTTTTGAGATTTTACAGTTGTGAATTAATGAATACTCCTCACAGGGGAAGTACACTATACACACCAAACTAGGTCTACATGAAGAAAAAACATCGAGGAACTTAAATTGCGAACAGATTTTGGTTAGCTGGAACGGTTTTGTCGTGGTGATTTTTTGAAATGACAGTAAAAAGGGAATCATTAATTGTCTTGTATTTTTAAATTGCAGCTTCCAAACACTTAAAAAAAAAAAAATCATACAGAGATCAAATCATTCTGAGGATATATGCATAGTTTCATGACTTTACAACACTGTATGATTAAAAGAAAATAAAAAAACTGTCAGACATCTCAACTCACTCTGTCCCTCTGTTTGAGGAATGTATGTGTGCTGACTGAGTGTGTGTGTGTGTGAGTGGGGGATGGGCATGAGCTGAGTGGCAGACACAATGAGAGAGAGAAAGAGAGAGAGAGAGAGACTTAATCATCTCTTTAATCACCAGAAAAAAAAAGTATTTTAAATTGTTATTTTTTGTTGTTGTTGCTAACATTGCTGTTTTCATTACAGCTTAAGAAATCTCTTAGGCCTTATCCTTTTCTGACAGTTTCAGGAATTAAAAACAAAATTCTAAAAATACTTATTTGTGCTGCAAATAATAATTTCAACTCATTTGATACTGACCTATTCCATCCTGTAACATGACATGTATCTACATTTTTAAAATCTCATGGATGTAACAGTACATGTAACAAGACTAAGATGCTTTCACAAATGCTTATAAGTCATTAAAGGATTTAATAACACTGTAAAATAATGTCTAATTTGTTAACATTAGTAAATGCATTGGTAACACTTTATAATAACTGCACTCATTAGTAAATAGTCAGTTCATGCTTTATAAAGCCTTGTCCCAATATTAATAGTCAGTAGTAAGCAGTTTATAAATACAGCTATAAATAGCTTGTCCTTGGTTTGTTAAAAAGGAGAGTAAAGGGTCAGTTATCTTCCTATGAAAAATAAAAAAATAAAAATAAACAAACAACAACACTGATTGATACAGAACTCAGAAATGTTATTGTGGAATTATGATAAAATCAGACTGTAAATGAATTCATACTCCTCCAAGAAGAGTAGTTCACACCAAACTTTTTCAACATGATGCCAATATACTGAAGATGTTAAATTGTGAATGGGTTTAGGATACCTTAAATGTTGTGGCCATAGCGATTTATTAAAGTAACATAAAAAAAATACAATAGTTATTTTACTATATCTTTACAATTTTTCATTCCAACTCTTCATATTTTTTTATATAAGTAGAAGTCATCATTTGAAGGAAGCACAATAAGTTTCATAGCTTTATTATGTTCAGGAGCCAGCATAAAATTAAAACTATCATAACTTATAAATCAAGCTCGCAATTCTTAGTACCAATAATGGCCACTAGATGGAGATATAGGATTACTTTAAAATAATTATTGTAGAAACGAGTATGATTTAAATCATTTATAGAGATCTTTCAAAGAAAAATATGTATTTTATGTATTTTACTGATAAAATGACCCTCACTTAATTAGAATAACATGCTGAAGTATTGTGAAATACTGTATATTAAGTATAATTCTTAATAGGCTTTATGGACAGATAAGTTTTGAGTGACTCTTGAAGGATCAGCACCACATCCTCTTTTACCACTGTTTAAAGAATTTATCTTACAGAACAGTTGCGAATGAATTTGGATAGCTTAAATGGTTTTGTCGTGGTGATTTTTTGAAATAACAGTAAAAAAGGAACCAGTAAATGTCTTTTATTGTTTTAAAGTGCAGCTTCTAAACACTTCAAAAAAATGTACACATAGAAGACAAGTCATTCTGAGGAAATATGCATAGTTTCACGACTTTACAACACTTATCCTTTTCTGACAGTTTTAGGGATTTAAAAACATCCTAAGAATCCTTATTTGTGCTGCAAATAATAATTTCAAACTTATTTGATACTGACCTATGACAACCTGTGACATGACATTTATTAATCTCATGGATGTAACAGTAAAACTCTTCAACTGACAGATAAAGCTGCAATGCAAGCAAAACTATTTCACAAATGCTTATAGGTCATTAAAATCATTACAAAACACTAATAAATTATTTAAGGATTTGGTAACACTGTAAAATAATGTCTAATTTGTTAACATTAGTAAATGCATTGGTAACACTTTATAATAACTGCACTCATTAGCTAAGCATTAGTAAATAGTTCATGATTATAAAGCCTTTTCCCTTAATAATAGTCATTATTAAGCAGTAATACATCTTTAAATAAATATAAAAATAAGGTGTTACTAAAGTTCTATATATTGTTCTGTGTATGTGATTTCAAAGTCTAGATTGGTCGGATTAACCCTTTAACTGCCGCATCCCTTTAAACTTGATTGTCAGAGGGTTACTGTAAATGCTTATGCCAGCTGGGCACAGTTTTCCCGATGCCACCGGGGTGGCGTTGCACTGACGGCTTGAGCCCGACATCGCTGCTTGCAGCTATATTTATTATTATTTTTTTTATTTTATTTTTTATTAAACCTTCCGGGGGTTTTTGGGGTCCTTAACATGCTCAAAAACTCTTGAAAATTGGCACACACATTGGAATCTGCGGCCATCAGGACGCCACAGAGACTGGGACCCGGGCGTGGCACAGGGGCTCTACAGCGCCCCCTGGAACACCGTCAGACACCTTAAACCATAGCTCACACACACTTGCATGTATTTATATGAAACTCAGTACACTTATAGATCTCATTGAGCTGAACAACTTTCGCGCTCTATGTCATAGGCTCCGCCCAACAGGAAGTCAGCTATTCAGGGCTGTTTAAAAAAAGCATGCTCTGGAATTTGAAATACTCCTCTGAGGTTTTCAACCCGTTCGCCACGAAACTCGGTGAACACGATCTGAAGACATTGAGGATGAAAAATTGCGAGGGGATTTTTGATATCTCGAACGGTTTGCTCGTGGCGAGGCTTTGAAATTATGGCGAGAAATAAGAAACAGGAAATGTCTAATAACATCCACATACATTTCCTGAATTTGATCAAACTTCATTGGTTTGTTCGTTGTATGATACTGATCGTATATATGTGACTATTAAGAGTCAACATTATAGCGCCACCAACTGGCAGCAGGAAGTGTGTCATTTTCCAAATGCTTTGAATTCAGCATCTTATTTTTACTCTATTTACTTAAAACTTCATCAGAATAATGACAAAACACGGCCGATGTAAATCTGTTGTGGGGATATTGATATCTGATATAGTGTTGCCATGGTAACGTGTCAAACTTGAATGTTCTGTTATGGTGAGTTTGAGGCAGACAACAAGCTCAGATTTACATGAAACTCAAAACACATATCAGTATTAGTGATAGCTAGACAATGGCAAAAGCTTTTAAAAGGGCGTGAAGGAGGCACTCTATAGCGCCACCTTTTGTCAAAAGTGGGGGGGTTAGTTTTAGCTACAGACACCAAACTTGGTACATAAATTGTTCTTCTCAAGACGGACAACTTTCTAATTCGCAGTCATAAGCTACGACCAACAGGAAGTTGGCTATTTTGACTTGAATATGGATTTTTGGGAATTTTCTTTTGTGAATTAATGCATACTCCTCCCAGGGGAAGTACACTATACACACCAAACTTTGTCTACATTAAGAAAAACCATTGAGGAACTTAAATTGCGAACGGATTTTGGTTAGCTTGAACGGTTTTGTCGTGGTGAATTTTTGAAATGACAGTAAAAAGGGAAACATTAATTGTCTTGTATGTTTAAATTGCAGCTTCCAAACACTTCAAAGCATTTTTTCATACAAAGATCAAATCATTCTGAGGAAATATGCATAGTTTCACGACTTTACAACACTGTATGGATAAAAGAAAATTAAAAAACTGTCAGACTTCTCAACTGACATGATCTCACTCTGGCCACCCTGTCTGTGTGAGGGAAGGGAGGGGGAGAGGGAGGGGGAGTGTGAGGGGGTTGGTGACTGTGACAGTGTGTGTGGACTGTAGGGAGGGGCTGTCTGGCAGAGAGAGAGAGAGAGAGACCTAATCATCCCTTTAATAATCAGGAAAAAAAATCTATATTTTAAATTGTTATTGTTTTTGTTGTTGCTAATGGTGGTGTTTTTTCCTTTCATTACAGGTTAAGAAATCTCTTAGGCCTTATCCTTTTCTGACAGTTTTAGGGATTTAAAAACATCCTAAGAACCCTAATTTGTGCTGCAAATAATAATTTCAAACTCATTTGATACTGACCTATGACAACCTGTGACGTGACATGACATTTATTAATCTCATGGATGTAACAGTAAAACTCTTCAACTGACAGATAAAGCTGCAATGCAAGCAAAACTATTTCACAAATGCTTAAAGGTCATTAAAATCATTACAAAACACTAATACATTATTTAAGGATTTGGTAACACTGTAAAATAATGTCTAATTTGTTAACATTAGTATATGCAATGGTAACACTTTATAATAATTGCACTCATTAGCTAAGCATTAGTAAATAGTTCATGATTATAAAGCCTTTTCCCTTAATAATAGTCATTATTAGGCAGTAATACATCCATAAATAAATTGTTCTTGGTTTAAAAGCACATATATTACAAAGGAGATTAAAGTCTCAGTTGTCTTATAAAATAAATAAATAAACACAACCCAGTTTGATTCAGAATTCAGAAATATTTATTTCAAGATGCAATAAAAGGAAACTGTACACTTGAATAGCTTTTATGCGATTCTTGAAGGATTAGCATCACCTCCTCTTGTAAGATGGTTTGAGGAATATATCTTCGAGATTGTACCGCTGCTCCCTATATGCATAGTATGCAGTCTTCTTAGGGCACCAACTCCCAGAGGGGGCACCATCCCAGTTGCTCAAAAAAAAAAACAAAAAAAAACATGCGCCATTCTCCCATCCGCGCTCGCGACCGCTCACACCTCATGTTTGCGGCTGAATGTTCGTAATTGATGGATGGACATCTATGCCTGGGTATAGGACATCAGCAATCCGGAACAGAGAAAAGAAAACTAAAGAAAATAAAACAGGCATAAAGTTGTCTTGACATTGGAGTTTCTAGAGTCTCAAATTTAGGGCCGGTCTCTAAAGTTACATGTGCTATTGTTAAATAATTTTCTAACGTCAGTAGCATTTGAAGAGAATGACTTACAGTCATAAAAACAACTGTAATTGTTCATCTAGGTGACAGCTATAATACACAATTAAATTGAATGTTTGATATTTATTACAACAAACTGTAAGTCATATGTAAATTATGCTACTTTTTCACATGGGCTCAAATGCAAATTTGAAGCTCAATAGCATTTGAGAAGAAAGACTTGCAGTCATAAAACAATTGTAATGTGTTCATATAGGTGTCAGCTACAATGCACACCTTATACATTTTTTATTAATATTAAAATAAAGTGTTACTAAAGTTATATATATTGTTCTGTGTATGTCATTTCAAAGTCTAGATTGGTCGGATTAACCCTTTAACTGCCGCATCCCTTAAAACTTGATTGTCAGAGGGTTACTGTAAATGCTTATGCCCGCTGGGCACAGTTATCCTGATGCCACCGGGGTGGCGTTGCACTGATGGCTTGAGCCCGACATCGCTGCTTGCAGCTATATTTATTATTTATTCCTCTAATTTTTTTCCAAGGTTTCGGGGGCTTTTGGGGTCCTTAACATGCTTAAAAAGTCTTGAAAATTGGCACACACATTGGAACCTGCGGCCATTAGGGCCGGGCAGAGACTGATACACGGGCGTGGCACAGGGGCTCTACAGCGCCCCCTGGAATACTGAGGGCCATATATCATACATACTTGCACGTAGACACACGAAACTCGGTACACATGTAGATCTCATCAAACCAAACAACTTTCGTACTGCATGTCATAGGCTCCGCCCAACAGGAAGTTGGCTATTTTGGGTTTAGTAGTCATATTTTTCGTCAAAGTTGTGGGGGCTTTTGGGGTCCTTAACATACTCAAAAACTCTTGAAAATTTGCACACACTTTGGAATCTGTGGCCTTTAGGAGCCTGCAGAAGCTGGGACCCGGGCGTGGCACAGGGGCTCTACGGCGCCCCCTGGATCACAGTCAGAAATGTTGATGTATAGCTCACACATACTTGCCAATATTCATATGAAACTCAGTACACATCTAGATCTCATTGTGCCGAACAACTTTCGTATTGAATATCATAGGCTCCGCCCAACAGGAAGTCAGCTATTTAGAGTTATGTAAAAAGCGCATGCTCTGGAATTTGAAATACTTGTCATAGGTTTTTTACTCGATTGTCGCTAAACTCGGTCAACATGATCTCAAGACATTGGGGATGAAAAATTGCCAGGGGATTTTTGATATCTCGAACGGTTTGCTCGTGGCGAGGCTTTGAAATTATGGCGAGAAATGAGAAACAGGAAGTGTCTAATACCATCCACATA
The DNA here is from genome assembly GCF_003368295.1 of Carassius auratus. NCBI lineage: Eukaryota > Metazoa > Chordata > Actinopteri > Cypriniformes > Cyprinidae > Carassius > Carassius auratus. The sequence continues at coordinate 28,636 of NW_020528055.1, forward strand.
CATTTCCTAATTTTAATCAAACTTCATCAGATTATTCATTGTATGATGTCGATCGCATATATGTGACTATTAGGAGTCAAAGTTATAGCGCCACCAACTGGCAGCAGGAAGTGTGTCATTTTCAAAATGCTTTGAATTCAGCATCTTATTTTTACTCGATTTGCTTCAAACTTCATCAGAATAATGTTAAAACACAGCCGATATAAATCTGCAAGGGGGATATTGATATCTAAAAATATTGTTGCCGTGGCAACATGTCAAACTGGAATACTTCTCAGGTGATTTTGAGTCATATAACATACTTAGAATTTCATCAAACTCAGAACACATATCAGTATTAGTGACAGCTAGACACTGGCACAATTTCATAAGAGGGCGTGGAAGAGGCACTCTATAGCGCCACCTTTTGTCAAAAGTGGGGGGGTTAGTTTTAGCTACAGACACCAAACTCAGTACAAAAATTGTTCTTATCAAGATGGATAACTTTCTAATTCACAGTCATCAGCTACGACCAACAGGAAGTCGGCTATTTTGATTTGAATGTGGATTGTTTTTTACATTTAGCTGTGAATTAATGCATACTGCTCAGAGGAGAGTAACACTATACACACCAAACTTTGTCTACATGTTGAAAAAACATTGAGGAACTTAAATTGTGAACGGGTTTTGGATAGCTTGGATGGTTTTGTCGTGGTGATTTTTTTAAATGACAGTAAAGATGGAATTATTAATTTTCCTGCATTTTTAAATTCCAAACACTTCAAAAACTTTTTTCATGCAGAAAAAAAGTTATTCTGAGTAAATATGCATAGTTTCATGACTTTAAAACACTGTATGGATAACAGAAAATAAAAAAAACTGTCAGACATCTCATCTCACTCTGTCCATCTGTTTGACTGTGTGTGCTTAGACTTCCATTGTCTGAGAGAAAATGCGCCCCTACAGGTGCAGTTACCGGACTAAAAAAGGGAGGAGACTGTCTTTTGGTTTCACTTTTAAATCGGTTAAAATACAAATAAATACTTGGATTTAATTCACACTGACAAGCTAAACCAACATATATGATTATTATCAGGTCAGGGCTCATTAATAATTGATGTGTGGTCAGTGATACGTGAGAAACACGAGAGATGAATCACGGCTCTGAGCAGGAGCGTGTGGAATGATGAGCTCAGAAAAAACGAGTTTATTCTTGTTTTATAGCTATTAAAAATAAAGTATTGCAGCGATATCACACAATTCACCAATTAGAGCACACCAAGAGCTAAATTCAGATGTTTTTGAACTGTTTGTGTGAAAATGAAATATTTGCGGCTGCCTATATGAAATCACTGCCTCCGATCAGCGCACACAGTGTCACAAGTTCAAAACTAACAAATTTATTCTTGTTTAAGAGCTTTTTAAAATAAATTATTGCCATAAATGCACACAATACATCCATTATAACACAACACGAGCTAAATGCAGGTGTTTGTGACCCGTTTATGTGCGCAAGACTATTTGAAAGCGCGACTGGCAGAATAACATGTATGTGTGAAAATGAAATATTTGCAGCTGCCTATCTGAAATCACCGCCTCCGATCAGCGCGTACAGTGTCCAGCTCAAAACAAACGAATTTATTCTTGTTTAAGAGCTTTTTTAAATAAAATATTACCACAAATGCACACAATAAACCCATTGTAACACAACAAGAGCTAAATGCAGGTGTTTGTGACCTGTTTAAGTGTGCAAGACTATTTGAAAGCGCGACTGGCAGAATAACATTGATCTCTCGAGCTGCAGGATTCTGCCTTTCGTCGTAAGAACGAACACATCACGGACAAGATTATTTCAAAATACATAATAGCTTGGCGAATATAAACCAAAACAGCCACGTGAACATAAACTGTTGAGAAATAAATCTGAAGTGGATCTACTGGATTTTAATATTAAGTGACCGCATATACCAGCTGCTTCTGTCTTCAATTTTAATCTATATAAAAAATTAAACTCATTCATCTTGGCTGCTTTTTTAATGTGTGTACGTATTTAAACGCCTAAAAACCTAAAACATGCTCTATTATACTATTGTTAGCAATTTCTTTATCGTTCAATTTATCTGGTGTACACGCTTTTATTTTCATAATAAACTTGTTTGTTAGATTATACACAGTTACAGTGGTCTATAATAAATATTAACAGGTTTTATTCAAGCTGTTTAGAATGATTGCCGTAGGCTAATTTTTTAAAATGTAAATCCAAAAAAAATAAATAAAAAAAAATAAATAAAAAACATTGGAAAAGAATAACTTGTACTTTTTTATACATTTTGTATAGTTTCATAGTTTATGCATTATAGTTATAAAAACAAACAAATTTAGCCACTCACATAGAAATCTTGGGCCTTATCCTTTTCTGACAGTTTTAGGGATGTTTAAAAATCCTAAAAAACCTTATTTGTGCTGCAAATAATAATTTCAAACTAATTTGATACTGACCTCTGACATCCTGTGACATGATATTTATTTGAATTTACATAATCTCATGGATGTAACAGTAAATCTTTTCAGCTCACAGATCAAGACTAAGCTGTAATGCAAGCAGAACTTTCACAAATGCTTGTAGGTCAATAAAATCATTACAAAACACTTACAAATCATTTAAGGGATTTGATAACACTGTAAAATAATATTTAATTTGTTAACATTAGCAAATGCATTGATAACACTTTATAATAACTGCACTCATTTGTAAATAGTCAGTTCATGCTTCATAAAGCCTTGTCCCAATATTAATAGTCAGTAGTAAGCAGTTTATAAATACAGCTATAAATAGCTTGTTCTTGGTTTATAAGCACATTTATTAAAAAGGAGAGTAAAGGGTCAGTTATCTTCCTATGAAAATTAAAAAAAAATAAAAATAAACATATATCATACATACTGAAAATTTGCGCACACTTTGGAATCTGTGGCCTTTAGGAGCCTGCAGAGGCTGGGACCCGGGCGTGGCACAGGGGCTCTACGGCGCCCCCTGGAACACAGTCAGAAATGTTGATGTATAGCTCACACATACTTGCACATATTCATAAGAAACTCAGTACACATATAGATCTCATTGTGCCGAAAAACTTGCGTATTGCATGTCATAGGCTCCACCCAACAGGAAGTCAGCTATTTAGAGTTATGTAAAAAGCGCATGCTCTGGAATTTGAAATACTTGTCATAGGTTTTTTTCTCGATTGCCGCCAAACTCGGTCAACATGATCTCAAGACACTGGGGATGAAAAATTGCAAGGGGATTTTTGATATCTCGAACGGTTTGCTCGTGGCGAGGCGTTGAAATTATGGCGAGAAATGAGAAACAGGAAGTGTCTAATATCGTCCACATACATTTCCTGATTTTAATCAAACTTCATCAGATTATTCGTTGTATGATGTCGATCGCATATATGTGACTATTAGGAGTCAAAGTTATAGCGCCACCAACTGGCAGAAGGAAGTGTGTCATTTTCAAAATGATTTGAATTCAGCATCTTATTATTACTCGATTTGCTTCAAACTTCATCAGAATAATGTTAAAACACAGCCGATATAAATCTGCAAGGGGGATATTGATATCTAAAAAATTGTTGCCGTGGCAACATGTCAAACTGGAATACTTCTCAGGTGATTTTGAGGCAAATACCATACTTAGAATTTCACAAAACTCTGAACACACATCAGTATTTCTGATAGGAACTTAAATTGTGAATGGATTTTGGATAGCTTGAATGGTTTTGCCATGGTGATTTTTTTTAATGACCTTACAAAGGGAATCATTATTGTATTTTTAAGTTGCAGCTTCCAAAGACGTCAAATAATTTTTTCATACAGATGAAAAAGTCATTCTGAGGAAATATGCATAGTTTCACGACTTTACAACACTGTATGGATAACAGAAAATTAAAAAACTGTCAGACATCTCATCTCACTCTGTCCCTCTGTTTGAGTGTGTGTGCTTAGACTTCCATTGTCTGAGAGAAATAGCGCCCCTACAGGTTCAATTCCCGAACTTTTACTTTCACTTTTAAATCGGTTAAAAATACAAATAAATACTTAGATTTAATTCACACTGACAAGCTAAACCAACATATCTGATTATTACCGGTTCAGGGCTCATGGATAAATTATTTCTGGCCAGAGATATGTGAGAAATAGGAGAGATGAATCACCGCTGTGACCACGAGCGTCTGGAGTAAAGAGCTCAGAAAAAACGAATTTATTCCTGTTTTAAAGCTTTTAAAAATAAATTATTACAGCGATATCACACTATCAACCAATTAGAACACACCAAGAGCTAAATTAAGATGTTTTTGAACTGTTTGTGTGAAAATGAAATATTTGTGGCTGCCTATCTGAATTCACGCCTCCGATCAGCGCGTACAGTGTCGAGCTCAAAACAAACGAATTTATTCTTGTTTAAGAGCTTTTTTAAATAAAATATTACCACAAATGCACACAATAAACCCACTGTAACACAACAAGAGGTAAATGCAGGTGTTTGTGACCAGTTTAAGTGTGCAAGACTATTTGAAAGCGCGACTGGCAGAATAACATATCTCTCGAGCTGCAGGTTTCTGTCTTTCGTCGTACGAACGAACACATCACGGACAAGATTATTTCAAAACACATAATAGCTTGGCGAATATAAACGAAAACAGCCACGTGAACATAAACTGGATCTACTGGATTTGAATATTAAAGTGACCACCTTTACCACTTGCTTCTGTCTTCAATTTTAATCTATATAAAAAAGGAAACTCATTCGACTTGGCTGCTTTTTTAATGTGTGCGTATTTATTTATTTACCTTTTTATACATTTTGTATAATTTCATAGTTTGTGTATTACAATTATAAAAACAAAAATAAATTTAGCCACTCACATAGAAATAGCTTAGGCCTTAACCTTTTTCTGACAGTTTTAGGGATTTTTAAAAATCCTAAAAAAACCTTATTTGTGCTGCAAATAATAATTTCAAACTCATTTGATACTGACCTATGACATCCTGTGACATTATATTTATTTGAATTTACATAATCTCATGGATGTAACAGTAAATCTGTTCAGCTCACAGATCAATACTAAGCTGTAATACAAGCAGAACTTTCACAAATGCTTATGAGTCATTTAAGGATTTGATAACACTGTAAAATAATGTCTAATTTGTTAACATTAGCAAATGCATTGATAACACTTTATAATAACTGCACTCATTAGTAAATAGTCAGTTCATGCTTTATAAAGCCTTGTCCCAATATCAATAGTCAGTAGTAAGCAGTTTATAAATACAGCTATAAATAGCTTGTCCTTGGTTTATAAGCACATTTATTAAAAAGGAGAGTAAGTTATCTTCCTATGAAAAATAAAAGATAAAAATAAACAAACAACAACACAGATTGATACAGAACTCAGAAATTTTATTGTGGATTTATGATAAAATCAGCCTGTAAATGAATTCATACTCCTCCTCATACTACTCCATACTCCTTTTTCAACATTATGCCAAAATACTGAGATGTTAAATTGTGAATGGGTTTAGGATAGCTTAAATGGTGTTGCCACAGAGATTTATTAAAGTAACATAAAAAAATACAATAGTTATTTTACTATATCTTTACAATTTTTCATTCTAACTCTTCATAATTTTTTATATAAGTAGAAGTCCTCATTTGAAGGAAGCACAGTAAGTTTCATAGCTTTATCATTTTCAAGAGCCAGCATAAAATTTAAACTATCATAACTTATAAATCAAGCTTGCAATTCTTAGTACCTATAATGGCCATCTGAGGGAGCTATAGGATTACTTTTAAATAATTATTGGAGAAACGAGTATGATTTAAATAATTTATAGAAATCTTTCAAATAAAATATGTATTTTATGTATTTTACTGATAAAATGACCCTCACTTAATTAGAATAACAAGCTGAAGTATTGTGAACTGTATATTAAGAATAATTCTTTATAGGCTTTATGGACAGATACGTTTTGAGTGACTCTTGAAGGTTCAGCACCACATCCTCTTTTACCACTGTTTAAAGAATTAATCTTACAGAACAGGTGTGAATGAATTTTGGATAGCTTGAAGGGTTTTGTCGTGGTGATTTTTTTAAATAATAGTAAAAAAGGAACCAGTAAATGTATTTTTATTTTTTTAAAGTGCAGCTTCTAAACACTTAAAAAAAAAATGTACACATAAAAGACAAGTCATTCTGAGGCATATTTCCTCAGAATGACTGGTCTCATGACAATAGTTTCATGACTATACAACACTATATGGATGATAGAAAATTAAAAAACTATCATACATCTGATGTCACTCAGTCCCACTGTCACTGTGGGTAATGTGTGTGTGTGTGTGTGTGTGTGTGTGTGTTAAGTGAATTAGGTGTGAAACTATCAGGGAGCATTTAGTCTCCAGCGCCAACATTTTACAGAACTGCCACTTTCCTGGAGTCTCCAGAATTACTCGGTGTCAGGCTCTGAGAGATCTAAGATTCCAAAAAATGATTTAATTATAATACCATGAAGTATTGTGAAATACTATATATTAAGACTTTATATATAGGCTTTATGAACAGATTAGAGTGACTCGTGAAGGACCAGCACCACCTCCTCTTGTTCGATGGTTTGAGGAGTATATCTTCCAGAATCTGGGATTAAGATTTAGGAGCTCATTTTTATTCCACCTCCTTTCCTGAAAGTCTGTCTTGCAGAATTGACTAAAAATTAATCTTCACATTATTTCCTAATTATTTTGCAATTCTTTTTTTCAGTTCTTCTTGACCTGTTTTTCTCTTCCAGCTTTCCTGGACTATTGTATAGCACTCATAAATGATTAAATAAAAAAATAATGGTAGTTATTAAGATTGATATGGTTAGGAATTGGTAAAATGTGCTTGGAAAAAAATCACAATAAAACAATGTTTTAATGTTTAAGTTTGGAATATTAACTGACGTGAATGAATGCTATATAAATATTGTTCATGTTAACATAATGTTTATGAATGGAATCTTATTGTAAAGTGTTACTAAAGTTATACATATATATTGTTCTGTGAATGTGATTTTAAAGTCTAGATGATTCGGATTAACCCTTTAACTGCCATATCCTTTAAAACCTCACTGCCAGAGGGATATTGTGAATGCATGTGCCCGCTGGACACAGTTTACCTGATGCCACCGGGGTGGCGATGGCATTGGTGGCTTGAGCCCGACATCGCTGCTTGCAGCTATATTATTATTATTATTATTATTATTATTATTTTTTTCCAACGTCTCGGGGGCTTTTGGGGCCCTTAACGTGCTTAAAAAGTCTTGAAAATTGGCACACAGATTGGAACCTGCGGCCATTAGGGCCGGGCAGAGACTGATACACGGGCGTGGCACAGGGGCTCTACAGCGCCCCCTGGAATATGGAGGGCCATATATCATACATTCTTGCTCGTAGACGTATGAAACTCGGTACACATATAAATCTCATCAATCCAAACAACTTTTGTATTGCATATCATATGCTCCGCCCAACAGGAAGTTGGCTATTTAGGGTTTAGTATTCAAATTTTTCGTCAAAGTTGTGGGGGCTTTTGGGGTCCTTAACATACTCAAAAACTCTTGAAAATTTGCGCACACTTTGGAATCTGTGGCCTTTAGGAGCCTGCAGAGGCTGGGACCCGGGCGTGGCACAGGGGCTCTACGGCGCCCCCTGGAACACAGTCAGAAATGTTGATGTATAGCTCACACATACTTGCACATATTCATATGAAACTCAGTACACATATAGATCTCATCGTGCCGAACAACTTTCGTATTGCATGTCATAGGCTCCGCCCAACAGGAAGTCAGCTATTTAGAGTTATGTAAAAAGCGCATGCTCTGGAATTTGAAATACTTGTCATAGGTTTTTTTCTCGATTGCCGCCAAACTCGGTCAACATGATCTCAAGACACTGGGGATGAAAAATTGCCAGGGGATTTTTGATATCTCGAACGGTTTGCTCGTGGCGAGGCGTTGAAATTATGGCGAGAAATTAGAAACAGGAAGTGTCTAATACCATCCACATACATTTCCTGATTTTAATCAAACTTCATCAGATTATTCGTTGTATGATGTCGATCGCATATATGTGACTATTAGGAGTCAAAGTTATAGCGCCACCAACTGGCAGAAGGAAGTGTGTCATTTTCAAAATGATTTGAATTCAGCATCTTATTATTACTCGATTTGCTTCAAACTTCATCAGAATAATGTTAAAACACAGCTGATATAAATCTGCAAGGGGGATATTGATATCTAAAAAATTGTTGCCGTGGCAACATGTCAAACTGGAATACTTCTCAGGTGATTTTGAGGCAAATAACATACTTAGAATTTCACAAAACTCTGAACACACATCAGTATTTCTGATAGGAACTTAAATTGTGAATGGATTTTGGATAGCTTGAATGGTTTTGCCGTGGTGATTTTTTTAAATGACCTTACAAAGGGAATCATTATTGTATTTTTAAATTGCAGCTTCCAAACACGTCAAAGAATTTTTTCATACAGATGAAAAAGTCATTCTGAGGAAATATGCATAGTTTCACGACTTTACAACACTGTATGGATAACAGAAAATTAAAAAAACTGTCAGACATCTCATCTCACGCTGTCCCTCTGTTTGAGTATATGTGCTTCAGACTTCCATTGTCTGAGAGAAATTGCGCCCCTACAGGTTCAATTCCCGGACTTTTACTTTCACTTTTAAATCGGTTAAAAATACAAACAAATACTTAGATTTAATTCACACTGACAAGCTAAACCAACATATCTGATTATTACCGGTTCAGGGCTCATGGATAAATTATTTCTGGCCAGAGATACGTGAGAAATAGGAGAGATGAATCACCGCTGTGACCACGAGCGTCTGGAGTAAAGAGCTCAGAGAAAACGAATTTATTCCTGTTTTAAAGCTTTTAAAAATAAATTATTACAGCGATATCACACAATCAACCAATTAGAACACACCAAGAGCTAAATTAAGATGTTTTTGAACTGTTTGTGTGAAAATGAAATATTTGCAGCTGCCTATCTGAAATCACCGCCTCCGATCAGCGCGTACAGTGTCCAGCTCAAAACAAACGAATTTATTCTTGTTTAAGAGCTTTTTTAAATAAAATATTACCACAAATGCACACAATAAACCCATTGTAACACAACAAGAGCTAAATGCAGGTGTTTGTGACCTGTTTAAGTGTGCAAGACTATTTGAAAGCGCGACTGGCAGAATAACATATCTCTGGAGCTGCAGGATTCTGGCTTTCGTCGTACGAACGAACACATCACGGACAAGATTATTTCAAAACACATAATAGCTTGGCGACTATAAACGAAAACAGCCACGTGAACATAAACTGGATCTACTGGATTTGAATATTAAAGTGACCACATTTACCACTTGCTTCTGTCTTCAATTTTAATCTATATAAAAAAGGAAACTCATTCGACTTGGCTGCTTTTTTAATGTGTGCGTATTTATTTATTTATCTTTTTATACATTTTGTATAATTTCATAGTTTGTTTATTACAATTATGAAAACAAAAATAAAATTAGCCACTCACATAGAAATAGCTTAGGCCTTAACCTTTTTCTGACAGTTTTAGGGATTTTTAAAAAATCCTAAAAAAACCTTATTTGTGCTGCAAATAATAATTTCAAACTCATTTGATACTGACCTATGACATCCTGTGACATTATATTTATTTTAATTTACATAATCTCATGGATGTAACAGTAAATCTGTTCAGCTCACAGATCAATACTAAGCTGTAATACAAGCAGAACTTTCACAAATGCTTATGAGTCATTTAAGGATTTGATAACACTGTAAAATAATGTCTAATTTGTTAACATTTAGCAAATTCATTGATAACACTTTATAATAACTGCACTCATTATTAAATAGTCAGTTCATGCTTTATAAAAGCCTTGTCCCAATATTAATAGTCAGTAGTAAGCAGTTTATAAATACAGCTATAATAGCTTGTCCTTGGTTTATAAGCACATTATTAAAAATGAGAGTAAGTTATCTTCCTATGAAAAATAAAAGATAAAAATAAACAAACAACAACACAGATTGATACAGAACTCAGAAATTTTATTGTGGATTTATGATAAAGCCTGCAAATGAATTCATACTCCTCCTCATACTACTCCATACTCCTTTTTCAACATGATGCCAATATACTGAGATGTTAAATTGTGAATGGGTTTTAGGATAGCTTAAATGGTGTTGCCATAGAGATTTATTAAAGTAACATAAAAAATACAATAGTTATTTTACTATATCTTTACAATTTCATTCTAAATCTTCATAATTTTTTTATTAAGTAGAAGTCCTCATTTGAAGGAAGCACAGTAAGTTTCATAGCTTTATCACTTTCAAGAGCCAGCATAAAATTTAAACTATCATACTTAAAATCAAGCTTGCAATTCTTAGTACCTATAATGGCACAGAGGGAGCTATAGGTTACTTTTAAATAATTATTGTAGAAACGAGTATGATTTAATCATTTATAGAAATCTTTCAAAAAAAAATGAATGTATTATTTTACTGATAAAATGACCCTCACTTAATTAGAATAACAAGCTGAAGATTTTGAACTGTATATTAAGAATAATTCTTTATAGGCTTTATGGACAGATACGTTTTGAGTGACTCTTGAAGGTGAGCAC
>NW_020528056.1:0-11863 GCF_003368295.1 Carassius auratus
AATGTAAATCCAAAAAAAATAAATAAACAAAAATAAATAAAAAACATTGGAAAGAATAACTTGTACTTTTTTATACATTTTGGTATAGTTTCAAATAGTTTATGCATTATAGTTATAAAAACAAACAAATTTAGCCACTCACATAGAATCTTGGGCTTTATCCTTTTCTGACAGTTGTTAGGATGTTTTAAAAATCCTAAAAAACCTTATTTGTGCTGCAATAATAATTTCAAACTAATTTTGATACTGACCTCTGACATCCTGTGACTGATATTTATTTGAATTTACATAATCTCATGGATGTAACAGTAATCTTTTTCAGCTCACAGATCAAGAACTAAGCTGTAATGCAAGCAGAATTTTCACAAATGCTTGTAGGTCAAATAAAATCATTACAAACACTTACAAATCATTTAAGGGATTTGATAACACTGTAAAATAATATTTTAATTTGTTAACTTAGCAAATGCATTGATTAACATTTATAATAACTGCACTCATTTGTAAATAGTCAGCCCCATGCTTCATAAAAGCCTTGTCCATATATTATAGTCAGTAGTAAGCAGTTTATAAATACAGCTATAAACAACTTGTTTATTGCATTTATAAGCATTTAATTAAAAAGGGAGTAAGGGTTCAGTTACTTCCTATGAAAATTAAAAAAATTGGGTAAACATTACTCAAAAATACTGAAAATTTGCGCACACTTTGGAATCTGTGGCCTTTAGGAGCCTGCAGAGGCTGGGACCCGGGCGTGGCACAGGGGCTCTACGGCGCCCCCTGGAACACAGTCAGAAATGTTGATGTATAGCTCACACATACTTGCACATATTCATATGAAACTCAGTACACATATAGATCTCATCGTGCGAAAAACTTTCGTATTGCATGTCATAGGCTCCACCCAACAGGAAGTCAGCTATTTAGAGTTATGTAAAAAGCGCATGCTCTGGAATTTGAAATACTTGTCATAGGTTTTTTTTCTCGATTGCCGCCAAACTCGGTCAACATGATCTCAAGACACTGGGGATGAAAAATTGCCAGGGGATTTTTGATATCTCGAACGGTTTGCTCGTGGCGAGGCGTTGAAATTATGGCGAGAAATGAGAAACAGGAAGTGTCTAATACCGTCCACATACATTTCCTGATTTTAATCAAACTTCATCAGATTATTCGTTGTATGATGTCGATCGCATATATGTGACTATTAGGAGTCAAAGTTATAGCGCCACCAACTGGCAGAAGGAAGTGTGTCATTTTCAAAATGATTTGAATTCAGCATCTTATTATTACTCGATTTGCTTCAAACTTCATCAGAATAATGTTAAAACACAGCCGATATAAATCTGCAAGGGGGATATTGATATCTAAAAAATTGTTGCGTGGCAACATGTCAAACTGGAATACTTCTCAGGTGATTTTTAGGCAAATAACCATACTTAGAATTTCACAAAACTCTGAACACACATCAGTATTTCTGATAGGACTTAAAATTGTGAATGGGATTTTGGATAGCTTGAATGGTTTTGCCGTGGTGATTTTTTTTAATGACCTTACAAAGGGAATCATTATTGTATTTTTAAATTGCAGCTTCCAAACACGTCAAAGAATTTTTTCATACAGATGAAAAAGTCATTCTGAGGAAATATGCATAGTTTCACGACTTTACAACACTGTATGGATAACAGAAAATTAAAAAACTGTCAGACATCTCATCTCACTCTGTCCCTCTGTTTGAGTATATGTGCTTAGACTTCCATTGTCTGAGAGAAATAGCGCCCCTACAGGTTCAATTCCCGGACTTTTACTTTCACTTTTAAATCGGTTAAAAATACAAATAAATACTTAGATTTAATTCACACTGACAAGCTAAACCAACATATCTGATTATTACCGGTTCAGGGCTCATGGATAAATTATTTCTGGCCAGAGATACGTGAGAAATAGGAGAGATGAATCACCGCTGTGATCACGAGCGTCTGGAGTAAAGAGCTCAGAGAAAACGAATTTATTCCTGTTTTAAAGCTTTTAAAAATAAATTATTACAGCGATATCACACAATCAACCAATTAGAACACACCAAGAGCTAAATTAAGATGTTTTTGAACTGTTTGTGTGAAAATGAAATATTTGTGGCTGCCTATCTGAAATCACGCCTCCGATCAGCGCGTACAGTGTCGAGCTCAAAACAAACGAATTTATTCTTGTTTAAGAGCTTTTTTAAATAAAATATTACCACAAATGCACACAATAAACCCATTGTAACACAACAAGAGCTAAATGCAGGTGTTTGTGACCAGTTTAAGTGTGCAAGACTATTTGAAAGCGCGACTGGCAGAATAACATATCTCTCGAGCTGCAGGTTCTGTCTTTCGTCGTACGAACGAACACATCACGGACAAGATTATTTCAAAACACATAATAGCTTGGCGAATATAAACGAAAACAGCCACGTGAACATAAACTGGATCTACTGGATTTGAATATTAAAGTGACCACATTTACCACTTGCTTCTGTCTCAATTTGAATCTATATAAAAAAAGGAAACTCATTCGACTTGGCTGCTTTTTTAATGTGTGCGTATTTATTTATTTACCTTTTTTATACATTGTATAATTTCATAGTTTTGGTGTATTAACAATTATAAAAACAAAAATAAATTTAACCCTCACATAGAAATAGCTTAGGCTTAACCTTTTTCTGAACAGTTTTAAGGGATTTTTAAAATTGCCTAAAAACCTTATTTGTGCTGCAAAATAATAATTTCAAACTCATTTCGGATACGACCTATGAACATCTGTGACATTATATTTATTTTAAATTACATAATCTCATGGATGCTAACAGTAAATCTGTTCAGCTCACAGATCAATACTAAGCTGTAATGCAAGCAGAACTTTCACAAATGCTTATGAGTCATTTAAGGATTTGATAACACTGTAAAATTAATGTCTAATTTGTTAACATTAGCAAATGCATTGATAACACTTTATAATAACTGCACTCATTAGTAAATAGTCAGTTCATGCTTTATAAAGCCTTGTCCCAATATTAATAGTCAGTAGTAAGCAGTTTATAAATACAGCTATAAATAGCTTGTCCTTGGTTTATAAGCACATTTATTAAAAAGGAGAGTAAGTTATCTTCCTATGAAAAATAAAAGATAAAAATAAACAAACAACAACACAGATTGATACAGAACTCAGAAATTTTATTGTGGATTTATGATAAAATCAGCCTGTAAATGAATTCATACTCCTCCTCATACTACTCCATACTCCTTTTTCAACATGATGCCAATATACTGAGATGTTAAATTGTGAATGGGTTTAGGATAGCTTAAATGGTGTTGCCATAGAGATTTATTAAAGTAACATAAAAAATACAATAGTTATTTTACTATATCTTTACAATTTTCATTCTAACTCTTCATAATTTTTTATATAAGTAGAAGTCCTCATTTGAAGGAAGCACAGTAAGTTTCATAGCTTTATTATTTTCAAGAGCCAGCATAAAATTAAAACTATCATAACTTATAAATCAAGCTTGCAATTCTTAGTACCTATAATGGCCACCAGAGGGAGCTATAGGATTACTTTTAAATAATTATTGTAGAAACGAGTATGATTTAAATAATTTATAGAAATCTTTCAAATAAAATAATATGTATTTTAGGAATTTTACTGATAAAATGACCCTCACTTAATTAGAATAACAAGCTGAAGTATTTGTGAACTGTATATTAAGAATAATTCTTTATAGGCTTTATGGACAGATACGTTTTGAGTGACTCTTGAAGGTTCAGCACCACATCCTCTTTTACCACTGTTTAAAGAATTAATCTTACAGAACAGGTGTGAATGAATTTTGGATAGCTTGAATGGTTTTGTCGTGGTGATTTTTTGAAATAATAGTAAAAAAGGAACCAGTAAATGTCTTTTTATTTTTTTAAAGTGCAGCTTCTAAACACTTAAAAAAAAAATGTACACATAGAAGACAAGTCATTCTGAGGCATATTTCCTCAGAATGACTGGTCTCATGACAATAGTTTCATGACTATACAACACTATATGGATGATAGAAAATTAAAAAACTATCATACATCTGATGTCACTCAGTCCCTACTGTCACTGTGGGTAGTGTGTGTGTGTGTGTGTGTGTGTGTTAAGTGGAATTAGGTGTGAAACTATCAGGGAGCATTTAGTCTCCAGCGCCAACATTTTTACAGAACTGCCACTTTCCTGGAGTCTCCAGAATTACTCGGTGTCAGGCTCTGAGAGACTTAAGATTCCAAAAAATGATTTAATTAGAATACCATGAAGTATTGTGAAATACTATATATTAAGGCTTTATATATATAGGCTTTATGAACAGATTAGAGTGACTCGTGAAGGACCAGCACCACCTCCTCTTGTTCGATGGTTTGAGGAGTATATCTCCAGAATGGGATTAAGATTTAGGAGCTCATTTTTATTCCACCTCCTTTCCTGAAAGTCTGTCTTGCAGAATTGACTAAAAATTAATCTTCACATTATTTCCTAATTATTTGCAATTCTTTTTGTCAGTTCTCTTGACCTGTTTTTTCTCTTCCAGCTTTCCTGGACTATTGTAAAGCACTCATAAATGATTAAATAAAAAATAATGGTAGTTATTAAGATGATATGGTTTGGAATTGGTAAAATGTGCTTGGAAAAAAATCACAATAAAACAATGTTTTAATGTTTAAGTTTGGAATATTAACTGACATGAATGAATGCTATATAAAATTGTTCATGTTAACATAATGTTTATGAATGGAATCTTATTGTAAAGTGTTACTAAAGTTATATATATATATATTGTTCTGTGAATGTGATTTTAAAGTCTAGATGATTCGGATTAACCCTTTAACTGCCATATCTTTAAAACCTCACTGCCAGAGGGATACTGTGAATGCATGTGCCCCTGGGCACAGTTTACCTGATGCCACCGGGGTGGCGATGGCACTGGTGGCTTGAGCCCGCCATCGCTGCTTGGCAGCTATATTTATTATTATATTATTATTTTTTTTTTTCCAACGTCTCGGGGGGCTTTTGGGGCCCTTAACGTGCTTAAAAAGTCTTGAAAATTGGCACACAGATTGGAACCTGCGGCCATTAGGGCCGGGCAGAGACTGATACACGGGCGTGGCACAGGGGCTCTACAGCGCCCCCTGGAATATGGAGGGCCATATATCATACATTCTTGCTCGTAGACGTAATGAAACTCGGTACACATATAAATCTCATCAATCCAAACAACTTTTGTATTGCATATCATTAGGCTCCGCCCAACAGGAAGTTGGCTATTTAGGGTTTAGTATTCAAATTTTTCGTCAAAGTTGTGGGGGCTTTTGGGGTCCTTAACATACTCAAAAACTCTTGAAAATTTGCGCACACTTTGGAATCTGTTGGCCTTTAGGAGCCTGCAGAGGCTGGGACCCGGGCGTGGCACAGGGGCTCTACGGCGCCCCCTGGAACACAGTCAGAAATGTTGATGTATAGCTCACACATACTTGCACATATTCATATGAAACTCAGTACACATATAGATCTCATCGTGCCAAACAACTTTCGTATTGCATGTCATAGGCTCCACCCAACAGGAAGTCAGCTATTTAGAGTTATGTAAAAAGCGCATGCTCTGGAATTTGAAATACTTGTCATAGGTTTTTTTCTCGATTGCCGCCAAACTCGGTCAACATGATCTCAAGACACTGGGGATGAAAAATTGCCAGGGGATTTTTGATATCTCGAACGGTTTGCTCGTGGCGAGGCGTTGAAATTATGGCGAGAAATTAGAAACAGGAAGTGTCTAATACCATCCACATACATTTCCTGATTTTAATCAAACTTCATCAGATTATTCGTTGTATGATGTCGATCGCATATATGTGACTATTAGGAGTCAAAGTTATAGCGCCACCAACTGGCAGAAGGAAGTGTGTCATTTTCAAAATGATTTGAATTCAGCATCTTATTATTACTCGATTTGCTTCAAACTTCATCAGAATAATGTTAAAACACAGCTGATATAAATCTGCAAGGGGGATATTGATATCTAAAAAATTGTTGCCGTGGCAACATGTCAAACTGGAATACTTCTCAGGTGATTTTGAGGCAAATAACATACTTAGAATTTCACAAAACTCTGAACACACATCAGTATTTCTGATAGGAACTTAAATTGTGAATGGATTTTGGATAGCTTGAATGGTTTTGCCGTGGTGATTTTTTTAAATGACCTTACAAAGGGAATCATTATTGTATTTTTAAATTGCAGCTTCCAAACACGTCAAAGAATTTTTTCATACAGATGAAAAAGTCATTCTGAGGAAATATGCATAGTTTCACGACTTTACAACACTGTATGGATAACAGAAAATTAAAAAACTGTCAGACATCTCATCTCACTCTGTCCCTCTGTTTGAGTATGTGTGCTTCAGACTTCCATTGTCTGAGAGAAATAGCGCCCCTACAGGTTCAATTCCCGGACTTTTACTTTCACTTTTAAATCGGTTAAAAATACAAACAAATACTTAGATTTAATTCACACTGACAAGCTAAACCAACATATCTGATTATTACCGGTTCAGGGCTCATGGATAAATTATTTCTGGCCAGAGATACGTGAGAAATAGGAGAGATGAATCACCGCTGTGATCACGAGCGTCTGGAGTAAAGAGCTCAGAGAAAACGAATTTATTCCTGTTTTAAAGCTTTTAAAAATAAATTATTACAGCGATATCACACAATCAACCAATTAGAACACACCAAGAGCTAAATTAAGATGTTTTTGAACTGTTTGTGTGAAAATGAAATATTTGCAGCTGCCTATCTGAAATCACCGCCTCCGATCAGCGCGTACAGTGTCCAGCTCAAAACAAACGAATTTATTCTTGTTTAAGAGCTTTTTTAAATAAAATATTACCACAAATGCACACAATAAACCCATTGTAACACAACAAGAGCTAAATGCAGGTGTTTGTGACCTGTTTAAGTGTGCAAGACTATTTGAAAGCGCGACTGGCAGAATAACATATCTCTCGAGCTGCAGGTTTCTGCTTTCGTCGTACGAACGAACACATCACGGACAAGATTATTTCAAAACACATAATAGCTTGGCGACTATAAACGAAAACAGCCACGTGAACATAAACTGGATCTACTGGATTTGAATATTAAAGTGACCACATTTACCACTTGCTTCTGTCTTCAATTTTAATCTATATAAAAAAGGAAACTCATTCGACTTGGCTGCTTTTTTAATGTGTGCGTATTTATTTATTTATCTTTTTATACATTTTGTATAATTTCATAGTTTGTGTATTACAATTATAAAAACAAAAATAAAATTAGCCACTCACATAGAAATAGCTTAGGCCTTAACCTTTTTCTGACAGTTTTAGGGATTTTTAAAAATCCTAAAAAAACCTTATTTGTGCTGCAAATAATAATTTCAAACTCATTTGATACTGACCTATGACATCCTGTGACATTATATTTATTTTAATTTACATAATCTCATGGATGTAACAGTAAATCTGTTCAGCTCACAGATCAATACTAAGCTGTAATACAAGCAGAACTTTCACAAATGCTTATGAGTCATTTAAGGATTTGATAACACTGTAAAATAATGTCTAATTTGTTAACATTAGCAAATTCATTGATAACACTTTATAATAACTGCACTCATTATTAAATAGTCAGTTCATGCTTTATAAAGCCTTGTCCCAATATTAATAGTCAGTAGTAAGCAGTTTATAAATACAGCTATAAATAGCTTGTCCTTGGTTTATAAGCACATTTATTAAAAATGAGAGTAAGTTATCTTCCTATGAAAAATAAAAGATAAAAATAAACAAACAACAACACAGATTGATACAGAACTCAGAAATTTTATTGTGGATTTATGATAAAGCCTGCAAATGAATTCATACTCCTACTCATACTACTCCATACTCCTTTTTCAACATGATGCCAATATACTGAGATGTTAAATTGTGAATGGGTTTAGGATAGCTTAAATGGTGTTGCCATAGAGATTTATTAAAGTAACATAAAAAAATACAATAGTTATTTTACTATATCTTTACAATTTTTCATTCTAAATCTTCATAATTTTTTATATAAGTAGAAGTCCTCATTTGAAGGAAGCACAGTAAGTTTCATAGCTTTATCACTTTCAAGAGCCAGCATAAAATTTAAACTATCATAACTTATAAATCAAGCTTGCAATTCTTAGTACCTATAATGGCCACCAGAGGGAGCTATAGGATTACTTTTAAATAATTATTGTAGAAACGAGTATGATTTAAATCATTTATAGAAATCTTTCAAAAAAAAATGAATTGTATATATTTTACTGATAAAATGACCCTCACTTAATTAGAATAACAAGCTGAAGTATTTTGAACTGTATATTAAGAATAATTCTTTATAGGCTTTATGGACAGATACGTTTTGAGTGACTCTTGAAGGATCAGCACCACATCCTCTTTTACCACTGTTTAAAGAATTAATCTTACAGAACAGGTGTGAATGAATTTTGGATAGCTTGAATGGTTTTGCCGTGATGATTTTTTGAAATAATAGTAAAAAAGGAACCAGTAAATGTCTTTTTATTTTTTTAAAGTGCAGCTTCTAAACACTTAAAAAAAAAAAAATGTACACATAGAAGACCAGTCATTCTGAGGCATATTTCCTCAGAATGACTGGTCTCATGACCATAGTTTCATGACTATACAACACTATATGGATGATAGAAAATTAAAAAAAAACTATCATACATCTGATGTCACTCAGTCCCACTGTCACTGTGGGTAATGTGTGTGTGTGTGTGTGTGTTAAGTGAATTAGGTGTGAAACTATCAGGGTGCATTTAGTCTCCAGCGCCAACATTTTACAGAACTGCCACTTTCCTGGAGTCTCCAGAATTACTCGGTGTCGGACTCTGAGAGACTTAAGATTCCAAAAAATGATTTAATTAGAATACCATGAAGTATTGTGAAATACTATATATTAAGTCTTTATATATAGGCTTTATGCACAGATTAGAGTGACTCGTGAAGGACCAGCACCACCTCCTCTTGTTCGATGGTTTGAGGAATATATCTTCCAGAATCCAGGATTAAGATTTAGGAGCTCATTTTTATTCCACCTCCTTTCCTGAAAAGTCTGTCTTGCAGAATTGACTAAAAATTAATCTTCACATTAATTACTAATTATTTTGCAATTCTTTTTGTCAGTTCTTCTTGACCTGCTTTTTTCTTCTTCTTTTCTGACCTCATGACCCAGTCAGTATTTTTTGTACAATGGTCAAGTCTTAACTTATCCATTTCTGTATTGCATTTGTGTTTGATATTTCTCATGGGTATTTCATAATTTTCGACCTTACAGTTTGAGTTAAAAGTCTATTTTAGCGCATTTCATCTGTAAAAGAAAACATGCCTAATAATTCTGCACACATGAATATAAGGAGTTTTTTCTCTTCCAGCTTTCCTGGACTATTGTATAGCACTCATAAATGATTAAATAAAAAATAATGGTAGTTATTAAGATTTATATGGTTTGGAATTGGTAAAATGTGCTTTGGAAAAAAAATCACAATAAAACAATGTTTTCATGTTAAGTTGGAATATTAACTGACATGAATGAATGCTATATAAATATTGTTCATGTTAACATAATGTTTATAAATGAAATCTTATTGTACAGTGTTACTAATATATATATTGTTCTGTGAATGTGATTTTAAAAGTCTAGATGATTCGGATTAAACCCTTTAACTGCCGTATCCTTTAAAAACCTCACTGCCAGAGGGATATTTGTGAATGCATGTGCCCGCTGGGCACAGTTTACCTGATGCCACCGGGGTGGCGATGGCATTTGGTGGCTTGAGCCCGCCATCGCTGCTTGCAGCTATATTTATTATTATTATTCTCTTCTCCAAAATGAATCGGATTTTTGAGGGCCTAAACATGCTCGAAAAGTCATGAAACTTTGCACACACCTCAGAACTGGCGAAAATTTACGTCTGATATGGGTTTCAGAAGTGGGTGTGGCAAAATGGCTCAACAGCGCCACCTATACACGTTCAACGGTGTGCGCCTCGAGCTACGTTTCATGTACATGTATGAAAATCGGTATACACATGTAACTCTCCAATACCTACAAAAAAGTCTCTTGGAGCAAAATCCGAAACCCAACAGGAAGTCGGTTATTACTAATATTATGAGCAAATTTTGTGTCATTTTTGTCATTTCCATGCGTTGTATTTTAACGAACTCCTCCTAGAGATTCATTCAGATCAACACCAAATTTGGTATGCCTAATCTGAAGGCCTTTGCGATGTTAAATTGCGAAGCTTTTGAGTTTTCGTTAATGGGCGTGTCCGTGGCGGCCTGGCGAATTTCGATGATTCGCCATGAAACAGGAAGTTGCTATAACTCAGACATACAATGACCAATCTGCCCCAAACTTCACATGTTTGATGAGACTCCTGACCTGAAACAGATTGGGACATGCCATATTCAGTTATAGTCATAGCGCGCCCACCTATTTTTGGCAACATGGAAGTGCCATATTTTACACTGCGATTAACTAACTCCTAGAAATTTTTATGACTTCAATGTAATTTTTTTGTGGTCAGCTTAATCTAAAGGCCTGTGCGATGTTAACGTTGGTGAAGATCTTGAGTTTTCGTTAAAAGGCGTGTCCATGGCGCCATCACGAAAGTTCAATGTCTCGCCATGGGAATAAAAGATGTTTATAACTCAGGCATAAAATGTCCGATCTTCCCCAAACTGCACATGTGTGATAAGAGTCCTAGGCCTGAACACATTATTGAAGTGCCAAAAGTTCCATCAGCGTGTGGCCAAATGGCTCGATTAGCTGCCCTATACACTTTTCAACAGAGTGCGCCTCGAGCTATGTTTCCGTACATGTACAAAAATCGGTATACACATGTTAACACACCAATACCTACAAAAAGTCTCTTGGTACGAATCCGAATCCCAACAGGAAGTCGGTTATTTAGAATTTTCTCTGCAAAATTGGCGTTGTTTTTGCCATTTTCAGGGGTTGTACTTTAACGAACTCCTCCTAGAGATTTATTCAGATCAACACCAAACCTGGTCAGTGTAATCTTAAGCCCTTTGCGATGTTAAATTGCGAAGATCTTTTAGATTTCGTTAAAGGGCGCTGTCCATGGTGGCCTGACAAATTTCGATGTTTCGCCATGAAAAAGGAAGTTGCTTGTAACTCAGACATACAATGTCCAATCTGCCCCAAACTTCACATGTTAGATAAACTTCTGCCCTTAACAGATCTACATGCCCACATTCAGTTATAGTCATAGCGCCACCTATTGGCAACAGGAAGTGACATGTTTTACGCTGCGACAAACTACTCCTATAATTTTTTTGAGATTAACATATATTTTGTGGTCAGTCTAATCTAAAGGCCTGTGCAATGTTAACTTTTGGAGATCCTTGAGTTTTTGTTAAAGGGCGTTTCCATGGCGCCATGACAAAATTTGATGTCTTGCCACAGCAAGAGAAGTTGTTGTAACTCAAGCATAAAATGTTCAATCTTCCCCAAACTTCACATGTTCGATTAGAGTCCTGGCCTGAACACATCTGAAGGCCAATATTCCATTATAATGATAGCGCCACCTGCTGGCAACGGTAAGATTGGCACATATATGGGATATACTTTGATATTTCCACTTATATTTAGGACATTAAATGCATATTTCTCAACGTTAACCTTTTTACTAAAGCAACACGATGGCGGTGAGCCCGGGTGCGAGGGCCCGTTCATCGCTGCTTGCAGCTTTAAT